>NW_026852509.1:0-24580 GCF_026571515.1 Ruditapes philippinarum
CTTTACTTTCAGTAGGAGAGGATTACATTTTTTTCACCCTTTTTGAAGAACCTACCATCATGCATTTTGTTTTTATTGGGTGCAAAGACATATTATTAAGGAAACACCAATCATTTATAAAAATTAATTCTTTTTGTAAATTATCTTGTATTTCCAGTAAATAGTCACCGGATTGGTAAAGTGTAGAGTCATCCGCATATAAGTCTATATTAAGATCATTACGGAGTATAGATATATCATTTATATAAATCAAAATAGTAAGGGCCCAAGAATGGATCCTTGGGGAACTCCTGATTTTACCAGTAAAATGTCAAAATACCTACTTGAGCTGTTTGTTTTCTGTCTTATAAATAGGAACGAAAAAAAAAAAATACAGCTTTTTTTGAAAAAATTATATAATTTCAATTTGTATATTAAAATTTCATGATCGACAAGATCAAACGCTTTTCTTAAATCAAGGAAAATAGCACCTATCATTTTACCATTATCAATATCTTTGATCCAGGCATCAATTAATCTAAGTAATGCTGTATTACAAGAATGTTTTTTTTCGAAACCCTGATTGTCCGTCATGTATATTTTTTTATTTATTTTTTTTGAAGAAAAAAATGCCTGAATATGTGACGCAATATGTCGTTCAAATATTTTTGAGATGGAGGGTAGAATTGAAATTGGGCGATAATTTTCAGAAAAGTCTCTTCTTCCTGATTTAAAATAGGTAAGACACGAGCTTCCTTAAGTTTATCAGGAAAAATACCCAGGTGAATACTCACTTTGTGAGGGCATAAAAATAGTACTGATGCGCCTGTCAAAAATATGTATATTTAGATGAATTTTAATGAATTTCTAAACAAATTACTTTTAAGGTCAATGTTATTGCCATCGTCATATTGAAAGTTCCTAATTTTCAATATTTCTCGTTTATGGTAAGATCTATTAAGAACCAAAGGAAAAGCATGTAATGAAAAGTTGTCGTCCAAAAGCATCTTTTTTACATGTATAAAAGCTCTAGCCTACATAGTGAAGATATCAGATGTCCGCAGGCAGACGTGTTTTATTTGTTTGTTTGTTTGTTTGATTTTACGCCTTTTCCCAACAGTATTTCAGTCATATAGGCGGGTAGTTTCCTAACCATCGTTCCTGGAGAGTTACACCAGTACTAGACTACCTTCCTCCGCGCTAAACTACCAAAGCATCTCCCGGGGATCGGACCCACGCCAGAGAGGTAACTGGATTAGAAGTCATCGACTCTAACCCCTCGACCACGGAGGCGGTACACAGACGTATTTAAAAGTATCAGTACCAACCTTGATTTGAAAATACCGTATAAAGCATCCATTTTAAATCATTCACGTTCCTTTGAGAAGGTGGAATAATGCTTACTAATAGCATATGCGATAAAGAATATTCCAGCAAATCCGTGGGTAAAAACAAACTGTTACAGTAACACCCTGGATGAACAAGTTTTGTCACGTGACCACAAATGCAAACGCCGGACCCAATTTTAGGTAATTATTTGCAGATATCTTTTTTTCCACTGCGAGCACAAAAATAAGACATAGACCGTAGGACCCGGCATAAATTAAGCTTTTATTTTATGTGAGTAGTCATTACTAGACTTTAGTAGTTTTTTAGAACACTTCGACACAAATGTTCTTTTCGCAAAGCAAACGCCGATATGTCTTACTTTTTCCAATCAATTTTTTCACTGGAAATACATGTTGATGTAAAATAATAGAGGATATGTCTTTTAAAATGCCATTCCCGTCCCTTACTCATTTATAATTCCATTAGCAAAGTTATATTTGACATAATCCCATGTTATTCCCCTTATTGTCTAATTTGCAAACGTCGTTTGAACATGTAAAATATGCAAACGCCGGTTGAACATATTAAGGACGTTTTCGGGAGTTTTCATATGGACATATAGGCAAAGCTAAAACTGTTCAATAGAATTTCTTTAAATTTGGCATGTTGTTAGAATATGATAACAGAAACATTTTAAGCGAAAAGAAAATTAGGGTCACCGTTCTCGTTGTTGAGTTATCTGCCCCTGAATCATACTTTTCTACTTATTTGAGGTCATTTCAAGGGCTGATAACTTATACATACTTAAATTAATTGTTGTTTTTACCTTTGGTTATGTTTTTCTTTTTATTGTTGAGTACAATACATAATAACATGCAATTCCTTCCATCGTTTCTGTTAATTTTTTTCAATGCAAATAAAGGTACTTTAAATTTTTAAAAAATAGTCCATTTTTTTTTAGAAAAAAAATGCACATGTTAAAAGAAGAATTTGATATAAAAACTAGATCTACCCACTCTTAGTTCGTTTATCTACTAAAACGAAGATAAGTTTCATGAAAATAAGAAGAAACAAGAACCGGTTGAACCGGGTGATGCTCCCCGAGAAGGTTCTGGACACAGGGAAGTATAAAAAAATGAACAAAGGGCAAAAACTCCAAAATTAGGCAAAGCAGAGTTATGTTTTTTTGCACTGCACTTCTATTCAATGAGATCTATCTATCTATAAAGTTTCCTGATGATATCAGAGTTATGTCCCGGGTAAAAGTCAAAGTGTAAAAATGAACAAAGGGCAATAACTCCAAAAATAGACCAGGCTTTGTTTATGTTCTTTAAGCATTGCAGTTCTATCCAATTATATCTAGCTACCTACAAAGTTTCATGTTGATATCTCTAATAGTTTTAAAGTAATGTCCAGGACAAAAGTCAAAAAGTAAAAATAAACAAAGGGCAATTTCTTCAAAATAAGGCAAGGCAGAGTAATGATTCTTAAGCACTGCACTTCCACCCAATGAGACCTATCTATCTACAAAGTTTCATGCTGATATCTCTTATAATTTTAGAGTAATGTCCCAGACAAAGTTCAAAGTGTCAAAATGAACAAAGGGCAATAACTCCAAAAGTAGGCAAGACAGTGTTACAGTTCTTGTGCACTGCAAACTTACTCAATGAGATATATCTACCTACAAAGTTTCATGTTCATATCTCTTATACATTAAGAGTAATGTCCCGGACAAAGTTCAAAGTGTAAAAAAAACAAAGGGGGATAATTCAAGAATTAGGCAAGGCAGAGTTAAAGTTCTTATTCACTGCACACCTACTCAATGAGATCTATCTACCTACAAAATTTCATGTTGATACCTCTTATACTTTTAGAGTTATGTCCCGGACAAAGTTCAAAATGTAAAATAAACAAAGGGGGATAATTCAAAAATTAGACAAGGCAGAGTTACGGTTTTTGTGCACTGCACACTTACCCAATGAGATCTATCTACCTACAAAGTTTCATGTTGATACCTCTTATAGTTTTAGAGTTATGTCCCGGACAAAGTTCAAAGTGTAAAATAAACAAAGGGGAATAATTCAAAAATTAGGCAAGGCAGAGTTACGGTTCTTGTGCACTGCACACCTACTCAATGAGATCTATCTAACTACAAAGTTTCATGTTGATACCTCTTATAATTTTAGAGTTATGTCCCGGACAAAGTTCAAAGTGTAAAATAAACAAAGGGGAATAATTCAAAATTTGGCAAGGCAGAGTTACGGTTCTTGTGCACTGCACACCTACTCAATGACATCTATCTACCTACAAAGTTTCATGTTGATACCTCTTATACTTTTAGAGTTATGTCCCGGACAAAGTTCAAAGTGTAAAATAAACAAAGGGGGATAATTCAAAAATTAGGCAAGGCAGAGTTACGGTTCTTGTGCACTGCACACCTACTCAATGAGATCTATCTACCTACAACGTTTCATGTTGATACCTCTTGTTGTTTCAAAGTTATGTCCCGGACAAGAAAGGGGACGGACGGATGGACGGACGGACGGAAAGACGGACGGACGGATGGACGGACGGACGGACAAGGCGGCGACTATATGCTCCCCCGAAATTTTTTCGGGGAGCATAAAAATTGTTTTGTTGCCATTCATTGTAAATTATCTGCCAAGTCAAGTTTAAAAAAATCTATTGAACAGTTTTAATTTTGCCTACTGGTTTGGGAGATAAACTCGGCCGAAAATCAGTGTTTTGGGGGCATATTTCATTTATTTGTTTACGTATTAAATTAATCTTGCACCATAATAAACTTCAGCTTTCGATTTTCCGGTAGCACCATAAAAGTTATATTTAGAAACATAACGGGTAATTTTGAGAGGCCCTGGAAGAGGTACGTAAAAATGATATTTTGAACACACGCGAGTAGATAATTCCGGCTCTTTGTTTTTCTTCTTAAATGAGTAAGTTTAAACGTAAAATAACATGTTTAGACATTTTATTATTTCTTTGCTGTTCATTTATGTCAAATAGAAAATATTTGTTTCCAAAATTGTTGAGCATTACGTAAGTATAATGAATATCTGATACATGTAACACGATATTTATATGCAACGTACTATGTAACATAAAATTATTTTTACGTAAAAACACATGCATTATCATTTAATAACGTATAACGAAATATGTAGTTAAAGAATTAGTTATTCAAATTTATTTTTGCTTAGCTTAACAGAGTGAAGAAGAAATTAATTTAGTGTACCTATATTCAACTTACACATTAACATATAAAAGGAGCATTTAACATCAGTCTTTCAATTCACTTCCATTCCACTTAAAGATTACAATTGTGAAATCAGCCTTTTTTCTGAGTTAGCAAGACAAAAGTGAGTCTGAATTTCATTTACAAAATGTATACGTAAACGCCACTCGTGAAATATTCCTTTTGGTGCTCACTCGGTAAAATATATTCCGATCTTACACTGAACTAAACAAATATCCTCTATTTCTTGCATCTCAGACAGTATTATCTACCGTTTACACCGGTGCTGTAGAACTCTGTCTTACACCCCCATGTAAGACAAGTCGCGTGCTTTAAATGACGTCATTGACGCGCGCCTTTTATGAATGAATCGCGTTCTTATGATGACGTCAATTTCCTTTATGAATGAAGTTGTATGTTCATACGCTACTATAAGAAAAAAGTGCGTAATATATGTATCAGTTTTCATAATTTCTGTTCCGAAAGTATTTG
Source organism: Ruditapes philippinarum (assembly GCF_026571515.1). Lineage (NCBI taxonomy): Eukaryota > Metazoa > Mollusca > Bivalvia > Venerida > Veneridae > Ruditapes > Ruditapes philippinarum. Next base: position 5,054 of record NW_026852509.1, read on the forward strand.
ACATGTAATATGCAAGAAAAAGAATCAAACACCAGCTGTTGGTACAGGCAGCCGGTGTAAGATTCTTATAAACCGGTGGTTATTTAAGTCAAGTTGCAAATATTACAATTCTCTGAACAAAAGACTTTTCTTTTTTCTCCTTCTTTTTTATTTTAAAACTTTCTTCTTCTTCTTCAATAACAAACTTTTTTAAAACCTCTGTACATGTATATGGATCCCATATATACATGTAAACATAAAACCGTATAATCTTCTCAAAAATCAATTCCACACAAAATCCGTCGGGAATAAACTTTGATTTAAAAATTTAGAAAAAAATCAATCTTCTTAGGTTGAACTATACAGCGACGTTGAACTACACAGTGAAATAACTTGGAGTTGTTTGTTTCAAATAAAATTTGACGAAAGTGTTTTCTTTTGACCAATCTGCAGCGTTGAGAATCGGGACCTAAAGCTCTTGTAGAATGTGCTGTTTCACTTTTATGTTTATCTGCATAAGCCTCTTGAATAGTTTTAAGAATATATGAAGCCAAAGTTTGTGAAGAAGCTTTAGAATGAGGCACATTTATTGTCAGAAATAAACTTGTTTCATCTTTACGTCTGAAGGATTCAGTTCTTTTAAGATAGATAGCAAGTGCTCTTCTTGGATGGTCTTAAAAGCTGGTACACAAATTTTGCTGATGAATGACCAGGTCTATCCTGTTTAGCCAAACCTTGTCTGATAAAAGTTTCCCCATCTGTCTTCACAGAAATAGCTCCTCCTAATGTTAACGCTTGAAGGTAGCTGGCTCTCCTGAATGTCGTTAAAGCTGTAAGAAAAACAACTTTATATGTTAAACATTAAATTGATGATTTTCTCAAAGGTTCAAAAGGAAATGTTTGTAGCGCACTAAGAACTTTAGGCAAATCCCATTCAGGGAACAACTTTGTTATAGGAGTTCTTAAATTGAAAACATTTAATAATTTGATAACACACGGATGTTGACCAATAGGAGTGTTATCTACTGAAGGTAAAACTGCAGATAAAATGGAGCGGTAACCTACTGTAAACCTTTATTGTACAGACCTGATAAAAACTCAGCACACGTATTTAAGGATGCTGTGAAGGAATCAATATTGTTTTGACGACACCATATCATACATTGTCTTAATTATCTTAATTTACTGGAGTAATCTTTCTGAGTACCAGTTGTCCAGCTGGCTGTAAGAAGTTTTGGAAAAAAAACTTTTTCTCTAAACTGTCTGTCGATAGCAACCATGCAGTCAGTTTCAGAACACCTAATTTTGGATGACATATCTAAGATTTGGTTGTTGTAACAGATTTGAAACCAATAGAAGACATAACGGCTGAGCTACCGATAGATTCAATAATTCTGGAAACCATGGGCGTCGTGGCCAGAATGGAGTTATTAGAATCAGTGATGAAGAATTCTGGAAATGAGACAGATATAGTTCAGCGTTCAAAAAGACATCAACGGGCGCTTGCATATATTTCACATGACCAACCGACGTTTGCACATTTTACATGATCAAACGACGTTTGCAAAATCGACAGTAAGTGGAAAACATGGGTTTATATCCAATATAACCTTGCCAATGAAATTATAAATTAGTTAGGTACGAAAATTACTTGTAAAAAGACATATCTTCTATTATTTTCCCTCTACATGGGTTTCCAGTGAACAAAAAAGATAAGAAAAGTTAAAAACCTATCGGCGTTTGCCTTGCAAAAAGAAAATTTGTGTCGAAGTGTTCTAAAAGAACACCTAAGTCTCGCAATTACTACATACATAAAATAAAAGCTCAATTAACGCCGGGTCCTAAGGTCTAGGTCATAATTTTGTGGATGCAGTAGAAAAAAAGATATTTTCAAATAATTACCTGAAATCGGGTCCGTAATTGCTGAAATGTTAAATCGGCGTTTGCATTTGTGGTCACGTGACAAAACTTGTTCATCCAGGGTGAGTAACAACTTCGAAAATAAGCGCAGCGGCAGCTTTGAAAATTTTCGCGTAATGATGGGCAAAAAACTTTTTAATGCAATATGCATGGTTAAAGTGGAAACGTGGTCAATCTTATTAACTGCCTTACTCTAAATGATACCGTTAAATAACAGAAATGAAAAATATCCCTTACCCTTTATATTTATAATGCACGAGTCTTTGTGAATATTCTGAAGTAAAGGTCCAACAACGTGATAGTTTGGCATAATTTATATATACATTTTAATTATATACACATGTATTTCCGCTGTAGATGCGAAATTGTATACATTTTATGATATATGTTAACAAATAAGAGACATTTGAAACTATGCAGTATAGGGGAAGCGGCGCAAGTCACGTCATTTCGACGACAACATGATTCACGACAGAAAAGCTATAATGGCTTCATTTAGTTTTTGATCAATGGCTAGGACATCCAGCGTACCGGATCCGTTCGCATGTAAAGAATGTCTGTCAACATTCTACTCGCAGAACTTTGACAGATCCCTACTCTGTAAGATACTGTACACATTTTGTCCGTCTGTCTCTTTCTAGGGTAACAATTTCGCTATGAATTACTGATAGTCCTCCCGTTCGGAAATCGCCTGCATAACTTCATTCAACTTTGCAAACGGTACATAAATATTCACACCGTCCTTCACCTTCACTTTTTTATCATTTTGTCTCATCTGTTGACATTTCAAGAAAAACGCATAATTTTGTGATATTCCATTTTTCGTGAACGCCAAATAACATCATTTTAGTTTACTTTTTGTTTAGCGTGCTGTGCTGAAAAAATACAAGTTCATGTTCATGTCAAAATTTTGAATGAATGAAATCAAATGCACTACTCACATAAGCGGAAAATAATGCTTGGATTGAAAGTCAAAGTTTGTACGTGCGCCGGTTGGCAAAATTCCGATTTTATTAATAGTTATTTTTAAATAGAAATATAAAAAAGTAGTAGATCTATTGGTGAATTTTCATTTAAATTTTCCTTGTGGTTATATACCTCGATAATGAATACATATACTTTCTCAACATGCAAAATTACTTACTAATGTCTCACCTCTCCAACTATATAGTGACACATATTTAATAACTTTCCTTTATAAAGTATGTCGTACAAGCACCTGTGATAAATGCCCGAAAACACGAGCGCATTTGTCTCACTAGGGATAACTGATTGTTTTTTTTTTTTTTTGGGGGGGGGGTTTCGGTTTCACATTCTACGTTGTACGAACACAGTAAATTTTATATGGCGACTTTTCAGCTTTACCGGTAGAAGAGGACCTCAGGTGCCCCTCAGCAACCACCGACGTTCCGTAAGCTAGCTGGATAGCTTCCTCACATGAAAAAGTCCAAAGTCCCTGGCAAAATTACCGATCTTCCTATAGGTCATAAGTTTGTTCTGCTAGAATAAGACATGCGCATCGGAGGTTTTGTAAATCATTTGCATGCAATCAACCGGGAAAACAATGACAAATGGAGATTAAAATTATTCTTTGACTATGTATTTTCTACAAAAAAAACTTTTAGAGACGTTACAAATATAAACAATAAGTATGAAAATACATACTGTAAAAACATATATAAAAACATTGATTATAAATATTGAGTTGGATATGCATAAAACATTATTCAGTATAAGAATCGTGTTAATTACTAGAACCCTAATTTCGGATAAAACAAGATATTTTTTGTGTTAAAGAGCCGGTTTATCAGATGTAGAGGGCCCTGCCATTTCATTGCTTTCTGGTGCAGTAAACAATAGTGGACATAGCAGCTTGTGTACAATGCAAGGGGAATTCATAAACTTATCCTTTTTTGTTGTTCGCTTGGCTACTTGACCAGCAGTTTTGGTAAGAACTTTTAGGAAGTTCATAGTTGGTTCAGTTTTGAAGTCATGCTTACAAATAACATCATTTAACTCCTCTATCAGCCAAGAACCTTTTCTGGTATTTCGTTTAGACCTCTTCCCAGCTGTTGTTGGGTACACTATCAGAAAATTATTAGGAATGGCGCATGCTGAATAAAATATGTCATCCTCGGGATCAACATCAGACTCGTCTTCAGAAGAGAGGTCATTCCCAGAAGAGAGGTCATTCCCAGAAGAGGGGTCATTCATATCCTGGTTATCGCCTTGGCCCTTTTCTGGAACAGCAAGTTCGCTATCATTGTCATTGCCATCCTTGATGTTCTACAAATTTAAGTTAAAATACACATATGTTAAAGAGTAAAATGTTAGATAACTTATAACGAAATGACAAGAAGGTGAACAAGAGGGCCATTATGGCCCTGAGTCGCTCACCAGAAACAACGGCTTTACAGTGTTGGAAATTATGTTTTAAAAGAATTTGCTGAAAGGCAAGTCCAGCTCTTTCAGCAAGTTCAGCTCAACTTTAACTTGCCCCTCTAGTAATATACTTTCACAACACTGATTGTTTTAGCTTTTTTTCTTCATATTAAAAAAAGGGCCACTAAGATGGCTCTAGATCACTCATCTAACCCATCATTTCATAATTCACAAAATTAATATAAATTGAAATATTTTGCCCTAATATTTTGGACAGGCTTTGTTAAAAATATGTATGTTGCAAGTGTGTTCCTATCAGACTATGTAGAATAAATGCAGAATAAATGACAACTGGAGCAGGATAAATTTTGACTTATCAATTTTTTTTATAACTTTTTTGAATGAAAACACAAAATGTCACATGCAAAACATGTAAGATGTAGATGTTTGAGGATAACAAATTTTTAATACATTCTGTATGGTAACATAACTGTACCTCAAAAAAAGACAATAGGTCAAACATTGTAAAAAATATGAAAAGTAGGCCAGTTGATATCAAAATTCAATTCAGCATCAGAAATTACACCCCTAGTCCAAATTTCAAGTCTGTATGTCAAAAAACACAAGAATGAAGGTCAAATTATATCAAAAATATCAAAAGTAGGTCAGTTGATATCAAAATTCATTTCGGCATCAGAATTTACAAACCTGGTCCAAATTTAAAATCTGAATGTCAAAATACAAGAAAGTAGGTCAAATGGTGTCAATAATACCTAAAGTAGGTCAGCTGGTATCAAAATTGAATTCAACATCAAAAATTACACAAATTACACCCCTGGTCCAAATTTCAAGTCTGTACATAAAAGACAAAAAAAGTAGGTAAAGCGATATCAAATATATCAAAAGTAGGCCAGTTCATATCAAAATTCAATTCAGGATCAGAAATTAAACCCCTTGTCCAAATTTCCAGCAGGTACATCAAAAAACGACAAACTAGGTCAAACAATATCAAATAATAATATCAAAAGTAGTCAGTTGATATCTTAATTCATTTCGCATCAGAAATTACATTCCTGGTCCAAATTTCAAGTCTCTGTACATCATTCCAAATTTCAAGTCTCTGTACATCAAAAACAAGAAAGTATGTGCAATGGTTTCAAAAATATCAAAAACAGTTCCACTGATACCAAAATTCAATTATGCACATGAAACTCAGGTTCAACAGTCTGTCCCAAAATTTATTGAAATGTGCTTTTTCCAAGTTTAAATCCAATTCAAGAAAAAAAAATGAAAAAAATACAATTTTTAACAAAATTCAATAACAATAACAAGTTAATGACCTACAACTGACCTTACAATGATGCAATATGATGTCCGATTTCTAGTGCTGAAAGATATTTACACATCATAAACAGGTCATGACATTAAGACTTTCTCCAAGCCATTGAACCTTTTAACATATGTACACATTCCAACATGAGTTGTTTCCCTTTCATTATGAAAAGATATCCTATATCATAGAAATTTATTGAAATTTATGAAATTCTTACTGGAAATGTCTAATTTGGATAAAAGAATGAATAAACTATGTATGGGAAGCTGCATATCCTATTATAGGCCAAGTAAAGTTGGTCTTTTCTATAAAAAAAAAAAGTTTTTTTAATGACACTTGTAATCATTATATTTATACTGTGACCTCCTATAGTGTGAAGAGTTTAAAACATAACATATCTTCTTTGTGTGAAGTCAAAACACGTTTATTTTATATTTATAAAAAGACTGTGTATCCATTGTCAATATTTTTTAATATTAAATTTGAGCATAGAATATCTTTAAACTATAATTTGAAGAAATGCCATGACCTGGGGAATTAAAGCTTTAGCTTAAACAGGGTCAATCAAATTAATATGACTAATGAGCAAACTTGATAAAAGACTACCTAAGAATGCTACAGACAAAGTTTGGTGATCATCCATCAAATATTTCAGTAGGAGATGATGTTCAAAGGTTTTTCTATATTTAGCTTTAGCGGCCCCTTAAAGGGGCCAATCAAATTAATATGAGCAAAACCTGATTAAAGACTACCGAAGAATTCTACAGACAAAGTTTGGTGATCATCCATCGATAAGTTCTGTAGAAGGAGACGTTTAAAGGTTTTTCTATTTTTAGCTTTAGCAGCCCCTAAAAGGGGCCAATCAAATTAATATGAACAAACTTGATAAAAGACTACCTAAGAGTGCTACAGACAAAATTTGGTGATTTCAGTAGGAAATGATGTTCAAAGGTTTTTTCTATTTTTAGCTTTGGAGGCCCCTAAAAGGGGCCAATCAAATTTATATGAGCAAAACATGATAAAGACTAAGAATGCTGCAGACAAAATTTGGTGATCATCCATCCATTACTTCTGTAGAAGGAGACGTTAAAAGGTATTTCTATTTTCAACTTTAGCATGCCCCTAAAAGGGGCCAGTTCAAATAAATATGAACAAACTTGATAAAAGACTACCTAAGAGTGCTACAGACAAACATTTGGTGATTTCAGTAGGAAATGATGTTCAAAGGTTTTTCTATTTTTAGCTTTGGAGGCCCCTAAAAGGGGCCAATCAAATTAATATGAGCAAAACATGATAAAAGACTACCGAAGAATTCTACAGACAAAGTTTGGTGATCATCCATCGATAAGTTCTGTAGAAGGAGATGTTAAAAGGTTTTTCTATTTTTAGCTTTAGCAGCCCCTAAAAGGGGCCAATCAAATTAATATGAGCAAACTTGATAAAAGACTACCTAAGAATGCTACAGACAAAGTTTGGTGATCATCCACCAATTAGTGCTGTAGAAGAAGACATTTAAAGGTATTTCTATTTTTAGCTTTAGAGATCCCTTAAAGGGGCCAATGAAATTAATATGAGCAAACTTGATAAAAGACTACCAAAGAATGCTACAGACAAAGTTTGGTGATCATCCATCAATTAGTTCTATAGAAACAGACGTTTAAAGGTATTTCTATTTTTAGCTTTAGCGGCCCCTAAAAGGGGCCAATCAAATTAATATGAGCAAACTTGATAAAAGACTACCTAAGAATGCTACAGACAAAGTTTGGTGATCATCCATCAAATATTTCAGTAGGAGATGATGTTCAAAGGTTTTTCTATATTTAGCTTTAGCGGCCCCTTAAAGGGGCCAATCAAATTAATATAAACAAAACCTGATAAAAGACTACCGAAGAATTCTACAGACAAAGTTTGGTGATCATCCATCGATAAGTTCTGTAGAAGGAGACGTTTAAAGGTTTTTCTATTTTTAGCTTTAGCAGCCCCTAAAAGGGGCCAATTGGAATGACATGAGCAAATTTAAGTGTGACTGTCACAAGGATGCTACCGACCAAATTTGAAGTAAATCTGCCCAGTAGTTTCAGAGAAGAAGACGATTGTTGAGCATGACGACGGACGACGGAGCATCCCCCTTTGATACTAATAGCTCACCTTGAGCCTTCGGTTCTGGTGAGCTAAAAAGTATTTAATCTACCAAACTGACATCTTTTCGACAAGCTCACCACTCTTGAATTAACAAAGGCGATTTACTATTCAACTGTGAACGCTACAATGTTAAATAAAATATAGCAGAGGCAAGTTTGAACAACTATAGCGTTCACGCAAGTACAAAAGAATGTTGAAAACAAACTAGTACGACCCCGCAGTTCTGAAAAGATTGCATTGCTAAACAACCCAGCCCGCAAGTGGTGCTTTGACATTAGCCAAATTTTATTTATTTTACAAACTAAACGTTAGAATGTGTTTGAGTTGTTATATAAGAACGAATTAAATCAACAAGTTATCGAAATAATGGTTTGTTTCGCAGCTTTAATTCGTGATAATTCTTGTTCCATGGTTTCATCAACCACACAAAAATAAGTGTTTATATTGATATGTATACACAAATATTGAAACAATAGTAGTGTTATTGTTTATTCTGTTCAAGACGCATAAAAGGTTAAAATTAATAATTTAGTTTCGAAGCGGATAATATAATATAAGCACTGTTGGTCATCAGTTTGTCGGTACTAATAATTGCACAATAACATGTTTGACCCACGTCGCTTTCTGTACTTTGGATCATAAATGTGGGATTGCTTTCAGTCCTAATTTACAAATATGACAGAGATAAGCAAACAAGCAAAACGTTAATCACGCGTGCCTTCATGCTATTTAGGGACACCAAATTTCCGACGAATAATTTCTTGCAGTTTTTTAGCCGATATCTACTATAGTTAAAACAGTGAAACCATCAATCTTTATAAAATCTCATTTGATCTAATACATGATCTAATGATCTATCATACACTTTACAGGTCACAAAAACATGCGTTGATTTTAATGAAAAGGCGAATTTCAGTACCATTATGATTGGACATCATCGGTCATATTTGCACATATTGTAATGTATAAACCTATTTTTGCGAACTGCTATAACTTTGTCGGTAAACAATAGTGTTCTTTAACACTTTATGTATTAGTATCTGAAATGTTGATTATTTTAATGCGAATACTACACGGGTCTTTTGAGATTCTAGTGAAATTGTATTAATTATGAAACATCCCTCGTATATATAAATGGATGTAAATGTACAAGTACTATATTAAGATGAAAATTTTAAAATACTTACGAGTTGTCCTATCCCAACTGTAACTTCAAACCCTTGATCATCTCTTAGCTCTGAAGAATTAAAGGTATATTAATATTATTTACACATACAATATGTAATGTTCTCACGTATATTACGTTATCTAGTTGCAGCTATAACTTACATGTATGTTTGATCAAATGAACAAAGCTATAGAGAAAATTGACAATGTAGAAAGAAAATTTGATGTGGTAAACAAAGGTTACGTAACTACAAATGAGAGGGTCAAGAAAGTGGAGAAAATGTGTGATATACAAACACTAATGTTGAAAAACCTTACGTATCATTCTATAGATAGTGAAGCAAGAAATAGACGTAACAATATCATATTTTATAATATCACAGAGAATTTATCAAAAAATGACAACAGACATGAAAATTGAAAGGGCACACAGGCTAGGATATAGGTACAATCAGAAAAATAGAAACAATCAAGATCCTAAAAGGCCACTAATTGTTAAATTCAAAGAATTTGACTGCACTAATATTGTCATGGAGCAGTCATACAAATTGAAAGGAACACCGTTTGGAGTTGATAGAGACTATCCGCTTGAGATATCAAAAGCTAGGAAAGTGTTGTACTTGTCGGAAGAAGCGAGACTGGCTAGAGAAAAAAGGGCTAAAGTGCAAATCATTTATCCAGCAAAATTGATTATAAATGGCAATTTGGTCCGGGATATGTTTCCAGAATGGTACAATGTAATGGGAGAGATCGCATGGAGGAACTGGCCTATATTGAGCATGAGAACAAACAGATTAGACAGAGACTTTATTCGCAAGAAACAGAAATTGATGTCGAGTTAAGTGACGAAAATGTTTTTTCGCAAACTCATGAAAATCACATTTCGGCTGAATCTACACCTTTACAGGTAAATAAAAATCAAAACAAAGTGAATGAAATCAATATCGACTTACCATCTAAAAGTCAAGTTAATCCGTCAAGCAGCGAGAATTATAAATCCAAAATGTTGAATAAACAAGCACCAATACAAAATACAAATTCAAATTTAACTTTAGTAACCAAACACAAAACAAGTGAAAAAGCACGTGCTAGAAATGTGTCAACACCCGGAAGATCATCTATAAATAGATCTGAGAAGAACAAGAAACGCGCAAGCAGTCAACCAAATCAGTCGGTACTTGATACTGGGGGGAATGTGAAAATGAGCAAACTTTATATACGCGACCAATCAGAATCCAGTGGAAATGACCAATATTATAGTGAAACAGACACGGAAAATCCCAAACTATAGGGCTCCGAAGGGGGGAATTCAGGAATTAGAGTGTGCTGATTAAATGTGCAGGGACTAATGGGCAAAAGTTATAACAAGTTAGACTCCGATGAAACCAAAATTAATATTTAAAGAAAATGATATAGTTTTATTTACGGAATCATGGTTGAATGACACATTTAATCCAAGCGTTCCAAATTTTGCTACATATATATTGAATAGAGAGCGGAAAAATAAATGTTCAAAAAGAGATAGCGGGGGCTTAATTATCTATATTTCGGAAGCAATAAACAAACATGTGAAACTATTAAAATGTAACACAGACTGCCTTATATGGCTGCAAATAGACAAATGTGTGTTTAATTTTGAAAAAGATGTTATTTTGTGTTTAGCATATAACATACCTTCAGGAAGTAGCAGGGAAATGTTAACTGAACAGAATATGTTTGATATTATAATTGATGATATGTCTTATTTTGAAAATATGTTCAATGATAGATGTCACTTCATAATTAACGGTGACCTGAATGCACGTGTTGGCGGAAGGTCAGATTTTGTTGAAAATGATAATCTGTTTGATGAAAATATTTTATCTTGGAATTATGTAACAGATAATGAATTACCTAGAATCAGCCAAGATAAAAAGGTTAATGAGCATGGCAAATATTTGTTAAATTTTTGTAAAGCCACTGGTATGCGTATTGTAAATGGCAGATTAGGTGATGATAAGAACTGTGGTAATTATACGTGTGTTAATAGTGCTGGTAGTAGTGTTGTAGATATGGTGTTATGTAGAAGTGACTTTTTTCAGCATGTCTCTTCATTTAAAGTTCAAGAACCAAATATTTTATCAGATCATTGTGTTGTTAATTATACAATTTCACACAATGTTACCAATTGTAACATAGAACTCAATGTTCAGGCAGAAAGCAATACTGTATCACATAAATATAAATGGGAAAATGAGAAAAAAGAGTTATTTTTAGATTCATTAAATAATTATCAAATTATCAATAAACTACATGAGTTTAATACAAAATTAGAATCTTCATCTACAAATGAGGAAATTGACTCAAGTTTACAAGATTTTTATTGTATTATTGATGAAGTATGTTCAACACTGTTTAAAAAGAAAATTTTTCAACAAAATGTTAAAGTTACAGATACTCAAGATAAAAAAATATGGTATGATAGTGACTGTAAACAAAAACAAGTTGCGTTTTATAGAAGTTTAAATGATTTTAGAAAAAATAAATGTGATGAATCCAGAAAAAATATGGTGAGTGCTAGAAGCGAGTATAAAAGTATATTGAGAAAAAAGAAATATATATATGATTGTGACCAAACAAAGAAATTAGAAAATTTGAGATTTATTAATGCAAAGGCCTATTGGAATTTGTTAAAAAGTACAGATTTAAATAAAATAAATCAAATACATTGACAGCTGATAACTTTGTACAATATTTTAAAGCTATCAATGATCCGGACTCTGTATTTTTTCAGCCAGACGAGGACATTTTATATTTTATTGAACGTTATTTGAATAATGAACTCCAGTGTATGTTCTCAGAATTAAATGTTGAATTGTCGTATTTAGAAATAGTGAAAGCATGTAGAGAATTAAATATAGGTAAATCTGCAGGCCCAGATTATGTTTTAACTGAATTTTTTAAGTACGGTTCGCAGAATGATATATTTGTTAAAGGAGTATTTTTATTGTTTAATAAGTTATTTTCTACAGGTTATTTTCCAGAGGTCTGGACAGAAGGGTTTATTATTCCATTGCATAAAAAAGGAGACGTTAATGAAGTAGGAAATTATAGAGGAATTACTTTACTTAGTACATTTGGGAAATTATTTTCAAAAGTGTTAAATAACAGACTATGTAAATGGGCTGAAAATTATAATGTTTATATTGAGGCACAGGCAGGCTTTAGAAAGCACATGGGAACCATTGATAATATTTTTGTTTTAAATGGTATTATAAATCATCTATTAAATTTAAATAAAAAGTTATATGTTGCATTTGTGGATTTTACAAAAGCCTTTGATTATGTTGTTAGAGACATTCTGTGGTTTAAATTGATTAAATTGGGAGTGAGAGGGAACATTTTAAATATTTTACAATCCATGTATAAGAGCATTAAGTCATGTGTTAAATATGACAATAATGTTAGTGAAGATTTTGTTTGTATGCTTGGGGTACGTCAAGGGGAATGTTTATCACCTTTTTTATTTTCCATGTATTTGAATGACATTGAGGAACATTTCTCTATAAATGGATTCGAAGGAGTTGAGTTAGGTTGTTTAAAAATATTTCTACTGCTTTATGCAGATGATATTGTAATTCTTTCAGAATCAGAGTCAGGTTTACAAAAAGGTTTAGATTTGTTAGATATTTATTGTACTAGATGGAAATTAACAGTAAACGTGAATAAAACAAAAATTATGATTTTTAGAAAAGGCGGGAGAAATAGACAAAACTTAGAATTCATATATCAAAATTCTGCTATTGAAGTAGTTAATTCTTTTTCGTATTTAGGTATTGTATTTAGTACTGGTGGTTCTTTTCAATCAACATGTGAAACATTAAGTGGTCAAGCTTTAAAGGGTATATTCAAATTAAAATCGTATCTAGTGAAATTCCCTTGTCTTACAATAAGTCATTGTTTAAATCTATTTGATAAACTTATTTTACCCATTTTAAGTTATGGTAGTGAGGTGTGGGGTTTCTATAATTCAGAAAAAAATAGAACGAGTTCACTTACAATTTTGCAAACATTTACTAGGAGTTAGGCCTCAAACACAAAATAATTTTATATATGGTGAACTGGGGCGCACAACTTTATTTTATAAACAGTTAGTAAATGTTGTACGCTATTGGTTTAAAATTATTGAAAGTGATGAAAATAAGTATATTAAAAAGGTATATTGCTTAATGTTGAATGATTTAGATTTGCATCCCCAAAAGAATTCTTGGGCTAAATCTATTAAAGAGTTGTTAGAAAATCTAGGTTTTAGTTATGCATGGTTGTTTCAGGGAGTAGGAAATAAAACTTTATTTTTGGAATATTTTAAAAGCAGACTTACTGATGGTTTTATTCAAAATTGGAATAGTCAACTACAAGGGTCATCTGGAGCAAGAACATATAATTTATATGCAAAATTTAAATTTCAGCCGTATTTGGATATTATCAAAAACATCAAATTAAGAATTGCATTATCAAGGCTTAGGGTTTCGGCGCATAGATTAGAAATAGAAACAGGCAGGTGGCACAAACCTTCAAAAATCTCATATTCAGACCGTAAATGTTTAATTTGTAAAACATTAGAGGATGAATTTCATTTTTTACTAGAGTGTCCTCTGTATATTGATTTACGAAAACGATATATAAAAGAATATTTTTGGAGAAATGCTAATGTATTAAAATTTACTGAGCTTTTAAACAATGATAACAAAGTAGTTATTCAGAAGTTATCATTGTATGTCTTAAAAAGTTTTGAACTAAGAACACAATATTTGAATCGAATTATGTAAAATATATATAGATATATACATGTGCATGTACAAGAATTGATGGATCTTGCATATATCGTATTATGTAATTGTTAAAATTGTATTTCTTTATTATTTTTTCTTAAGTCACCAGAAATTCTCCCCTGTTAAAGTTAAAAACATGATTTGTGAATTAAAATCAGTTAGATATATATTTTTTCCAGGTGATTGCAGATTAGATACAATTTGTTATTTACTGTTTATATACTGTTTGACTGCCATTGTGATGATATTTTATTGTGAAATTTAGATATTACAATCTTTTGTGTATTAATATATTTAGCTATGTAAGATGATTGACATATCATGTCTTTTTTCTGAATAAAGTATACATATAATAATTATGACTAATAGCTAGAGATGTTTTGAATCTATTTATCACCTTTGTTAATTAGACTGATTTGCGTCTTACGGTTCATTTTATTTTTACTGCTGTCTCCATCCGCTAAACTCAATAGAAAGCTCATCGTATCTGAAATAAAGAGGTTCGATTCTCCGACTAGGCGAATTGATCTCGCACACATTGAGTCCATTTGTCCTCAGCGCTTGTTCAGAAATCAAACCAAAAATGTGTTAAAACCGGCGCAAAAATTCAGCCAATCAAATTAACTTATTATAAACAGTTTACAGAAATGAGATTTTATTATTTCATCATTTACTTAAACGTTGCTATTTTTAGCACACAAAATGTAAAAATGTATAAATATAGTTTCAGACTACTGGAAAATACAGTCACTTTGAATTGGAAGGGCAGTGTCCATTTCTAGGTTTCAAAGTGCATTATTATACCGTATTGCATAAAGAATTATTTGTTTTACATGCAAATCTATACTTCTTGCTTGACCTATATTTAATCGCAACTGTGACATGTAAATATGTAGTAAAAAGTATAAAAGAAAAGACACAGAAACATACATTAGACGTTTGGTTACTATAGACCAAGATCGCATTTTTAATGTACGTGAAAGACCAACTACCATTATCAATGAATACACATTAAGTGTCAGTTCCGTCAAAAGTGTCCTTAAAACAATAAGACTGAACTTCTAAATGTGCAATTGTATCAGATTTCAAACTGGAACGAATCTATACTAACATTTTACTTGAATAATTTCAGCTTTGTTTCAAATTTTGTCTGTAATAGCAATAGGATATTTCGATATGATAGTATCTTGATCTACACGTACATCACCTTGGCATCCTTACCTTCCGGTAATTTATTGTTCGTCCTGCAAGTTTGTAATACCACAATTCTAGGTATTCCTACAAGAGACGGACATTTGTCATCACTTAACGTATCAATCACGTCTGCTAGATAAATCTTCTTGACATCACTAAATCTGATTATCTGTTGTCCTTCTTCCTCTCTTCCGTGTGTACTAATGACTAGTAGGAAACACTCGGACTTTGAATGGTCTGTTTTCTGAATCTTGCAGGTCAAACAATCGCATTCTTTCGGTGGATCTCCGGAATGAATCCACTGTGACTTTTTCAGATCCCTACTTTGACTTTGATTCAACCATTTAAAACCAAGTTTGTTACAGAAAGATGCTTGAATGAAATCCGAATCATTGGATGCACCTTTCCGTTCTTTAAAGCCGGAGTTATCAACCTCTTTTTCATTTACAATAACAACAGCATAGCCCCGTATTTTGTTGCTTGTTGACATAGTGTCTAGTTATCTGAAAAATGTTTAAAAATATGTTGTTGAATGATTAGCTGATAAATGCTACATTCTGGTTGTCTAAAAATTAATTGAGCCGCGTCACGACAAAACCAACATAGTGGGTTTGCGACCATCATGGATCCAGACCAGCCTGCGCATCCGCGCAGTCTGATCAGGATCCATACTGTTCGCTATCAGTTTCTCTACGTGTAATAGGGTTTGTAAGCGAACAGCGTGGATTCTGATCAGACTGCGCAAACGCATTACGTTGGTTTTGTCGTGACGCGACTCATATTTTTATTCGTTTCTCGTGTCCGTCTATTTATTTAAATACTCGCCAGTTACAACAAAATTACTCAATTCATATGTCTGTCCACCCATTCCCGATACGACAAAGTGTAGTGATACAATGTGACGATCAACCCTTATTCTTGCAAAAAAACGCAGATTGAAATTGTCGAAATTTTGTTGTTATTGAATCAGAAATTACATAAATGAATAAAAACGTTTACTATAACAATGTTGTATACATGTATAACAATATGTTTCAATACTCGTGTATGGATGAGTAATTCATTATTGATACTTATTAGTAACCCAGACCAGGGTCTTTCAAACCCTGCCCAGTTCAAGGTTACCTTTTTCGTTGGATTCTAAATAAGGAAAATCTACTGAATTTAGTTTCAGGGTCCAATTATTTACCGATGACACTGCTGTTTATATAGCAGTCAATTACAATTCCCAAGAAAGGATCTTACAACAAGACCTTGACAGGTTACAGCTATGGGAAAGCAAATGGGACATGAAGTTCAACCCTTCTAAGTGTACGGTGTTAAATATTACCAAGTCAAAACAACCATTCAAGTCAGTATATTCACTCCAAGTCCTAGAAAATGTCAATGACGCAAAGTACCTTGGTGTTACTTTCTACTCTGATCTAAGTTGGAACAAAGTCAATCATGTTACCTCTTAGGCTAGTAAAACTAACTTTCTTAAAAGAAATATCCCTTCTAAAAATTCAAGCGTAAGGGAATTTGCATACAAAACCCTGGTTAGACCCCAGCTTGAATATGCCAGTTCTGTCTGGTGTCCTTACACTCAGCAGAACATCCACAAAGTTGAAATGGTCCAGCGCAGAGCTGCGCGGTGTGTTACTAAGGACTATTCTACATACAATAGTGTCTCCCTTATGTTAGATAAGTTAGGTTGGCGTTCCCTGGAAAATACAAGTAGGAGAACTGATGTTAGACTCCGAATGTTTTCAAGATTGTGCATGGACTGGTTGCAGTGCGCATACCCACAGGCCTGGGAAGAAAATATGACCACATTGATAAAAAAATCTTAAATGTGTCAAAAACCAAAAGTGAAATATATGCCCCCTTATAAATATACTTTAAGTTAAGCCAAGGCAGGAAATTCCAGATTAGAGTCTGCGAGCAAGGGGTTAATTTCCCGGGACGTTGTGAATACAATTGTCCAGATAATTAAAATAAACTTGTATCACTATTTCACGTTTGTATTAAGCTTCCAAATGAGACTGACCTCTAGTCTCTAGCCCTTCCCGTTCCTGAAAACTGAAACTCTTAACTTATAGTATATTTTAAGGGGGCATATACATGTATATCACTTTTTGACACAGAGGTTTTTATTTGTTTGGGTCGTCAGACCAAACAAATAATGGTAGCGAAAGTTCAGAGCCTAATGCTGTTAATTGCAAATGCCACTTTTTTTAGGCGGTTACTTCCCTTTATATGTAGGGGGCAGGGGACATAAAAATGAAAAATTTTGTATTTCAGTGTGACCAGAAACACAATTCCAAATATTTCAAAATCTGTTTCACAGGCAGATAACCAGTTGCACAGCATTATTCAATGATATATGACATACATTGAAGAAAATAATAGTTTGCATGCATTGCTCCTTCAAAAAATGACTGACAGCAATTTATATTTACCCCCACCCAGCCAAAATCACACCTAAAATATACCAATATGGGCAATCTTCATGAAGGTGCAGCATACTCCAGAATCCGCCCGATTCCTTTAAAAATATCAGTAACACGCAGTGCAAGCTATAGCATTTTCAGAAATGACAAATAAAGTGTCTGTCATACGTTTAGATTTTTCACAAAATTTATCTGAAATTTCTTACTTGTTTGGCGCCAACTGTCAAAGCTTGATTTTTAACTTTTTCACCTCCATTCGGAGAGTCAGAAATACATACAAAGCTACCAAAATGCTTAGTTTCGGGTAAAAACCCAAAAATATATCTCATTTCCTACACACAAACAAGAAAGAATTACAATGACAGAGAAATATCAGAAGTTATCAGTACCTTCAAAACATCATGTCTGAGTTATTAAAAAATTTGACCGGGGCCGTCATACGAATATGTCCCCTGCCCCCTAATAACGCCGAAAAATTCAGGACAGATCAATGCGTATTGTCAAATGACAGGCGCATTAATTTTCAAGCAAAGTAGTTCCCGAATGGTCGAAGATTTCTAATATTGTTTCATTCTTTATAGATATTTTCTTCCCAGGTCCGATACATGTACTCGTGCATGTGTAAGAAATCTGTGATGTTCTATCTTGACGGTCTTTCAACAAATTGATTCAATATGAGACAGGCCTGTCTTGGGGGGAGGAAACGATTATGGGGAGTAACTTGAAAGGGAGAGTTTGACCATTTGTTTGGCACTGGGATATACGATATAGAGTCACCGTACCAGTGCTCAACCAGTTTTTCACAAAATCACATAAAAACTCTTTCAGAACAAAAGGTTTGCTGGGAAACTTATTTTTGTTACAAAGCTGGACCTTTCAAACTCACAATAAGCTAAAGCGTTTTAATAAAAGAGATTAGGATACAATTTACCACGGAGTTGTATATAGGGTATAAAACCACTATATTTTTCAGACAACCAAACCAGTGCTCGACCAGGTGGTTTTTTATCTTTATCAGAACTTTTATTTCTTAAAAACAGATATGACTTTTTAAAGTTCAACAATTCTATTTCAAAAATAGTTTGAAACATTTATGTTTTAGTGTCTATAGATGAAAATATGAGAGCAAAATATGATACAAAGGAAATGCTATACATTGACAAATAAAGTGTTTTATAAGAGTTTTGGAATTTGCATATACTGGGGTGTTTGAGATTACTTATTCTCATATTTTTTTTTTACTAAATCATTCTGCAAACATTAGTTAAGTGTGATAATTGGTGTAATATACAAATTGTCTACGCTTTAAGTGGTGTGTTCCCGATTTTTTTTCCGTACAGCTGCCATATTTGTTTACATGTTCATAGCCCCTGCCTTTTATGGAAAGCAGGGTTTTGATAATTTTTGAACACCTTTCCTATGGAAATCAATTGGAGTCATAAAAGTAAAAGGCAATTTAACAAAGTATTGTCCACATTTGCCCTAAATTATCATTATTTCAGTGTTTTAAATAGTTTTTTACTACTACTTGTATTATAGAATTGTATTTTTGTAAACTGTTTAATATTGTCTGAAAAATGGTCAATCTTCTACCAAACTTGGAGTACTTGTACATGTGTAGAGGTTACAGGTCAGGTACAAATAGCACACACAAACTCCCAGGGTTTTTTCACTTTAATGCATAAATCATACACAAATAGAAGTATTGGTCGAGCACTGGGCTGGTCGAGCACAGGTACTGTGACTCTATCGTATGTCCCAGTTTGGCAGTAGGAAATGAGTCAAACGCCGAATTAATTAAGCTAAGATACATTAAATACATATTGATACTAATTAAATCTAATACAAAGAAGTTAAAATGATAACCTTATCAAGTTATGCGGATCCGTTTTTCCAGAAAATCTATACTTTTTTGGATACTAACGTTAGTTAAATCTAACACAAAGAAGTTATTTTAAAATGATAACCTTTTCCAGAAAAATCTACTTTCGGTTTGTAAACTTTCGGTTTAAACATTACAGACTGGTTCGAAAAATTTTGGTATAAAAAATACGTAAGACTGACCTTGATTTTATGTGCAGTCTACGCTTGCAAAATGGCTGACAGGGATTGCAAGAACGAATTTTAAAGTTTTTTAAAATTCAAAATCAAAGAAGAAGGAAGCTGC
>NW_026852510.1:0-155783 GCF_026571515.1 Ruditapes philippinarum
AAAAAACGATTTTGAACAAAGAAATAAAAGCATTTCCACAAACCTTTGCGATGTTATTCATCAGCAAATCTATGTCTTGGATGGAGAAATCTCAAAAACACGAACGTTATTCTGTCGATGGTCCGAACAATGGCGGGTGTGCCCTACTTATTAGTCAACACCAAGTTTTACCAAATTGCATCCGTTAATTCCAGAATACTTTTGAAAGACTTGTATTGTAATCTTGTTTTTTATTATTTATATAATAATATTTTTGTTTCAAACGCTTTGATTCTAAGCTATGATAGTTTGCGAACCATTTTTTGCGAAAATAGTACAGTACAGAACGCGGGTTGTAATAAAATGCGAAATGGACTCCATTTCGCGAAATGAACTTACCGCCTACGAAATGGACATTTGTTTGTTTAACCATAATGAGTAATATTATTTTTATTAATTTATGTTTAACATATGACATAAAACTACAGATTGAACCAATTAATATTTTGTCCCAGGTTAAACATATGATATAAAACAGAATCTTTATATTTGAAAGACCATGTATAATACACTGAACTATGTGGTATTATTATACGATTGTATTCTTAAATAATGAAAAAAAATATTACCAAAATTATTCAAATAGTAATTTTATGTCATATATCACTTGTTTGTTATTAAAAATGATATTAAAAAGTACACTTAAACCAAAATTTAAGAAACAAATGTCCATTTCGTAGTCGAAAAGTTCATTTCGCGAAATGGAGTCCATTTCGCATTCTATTACTACCGCCTTTTTAAGGCCACATAGTTATTGAGTTATCGACGTAAAAAATCAGCGGTGGCATAAAATGCTATTCAATAAATTGCTAAATATATACAATAAATACTTTCATTTCCCTTCGGTTGACTTATATATGTGAACTTTTCAGCATCTCTGCTACAAAATTACACCTTATTTATATTCAATTTATTGTACATAGGTACATGGACACAAACTTTTCTTTGGCCTAATGCGTAATAATACTGATGTTTTTTTACCGTACACGTTTAAGATTATGTTCCATTGATGTAAGCTAACATTGAATATCATCATTTCAAGTTTTTTTGAACATCAGCTTTTTCTTCAAGTCATCCACGTTTGAAAGTATACATATAGTTCTGCTGCACTACTTTCTTGGTCGCATTAACTACTTATTTTCTATTGAGCTTAAACAGAATTCAATTAGGTGTTGTTCGTTCTTTTTCAATATAGGCAGACCGATACTATAGAAAGGAAATTTTTTTTTGAAAAAATTTCCTTCCAAAAATCAGCTGAAGATTTGTGTTTGAAATTAACATTAAAGATCAAATTAGGATATTTCCCCAGCAGCGCCTTCTAGTAGTTAAATGTTGTTTATTGTTTTTTTATTATTTACTGAATAAATATAATTTTATATATTTGTATATACTATTTACAATTATTATACCCCCAAAAACGAAGTTTGGGGGGGTATATAGGAGTCACTCGGTGGTCGGTCGGTCGGTCGGTCGGTCGGTCCAGACGTCCGTTGCATTTTCCTTGTCCGGAGCATAACTTGAAAACTAATAGTTGGAATTCAATATAACTACATACAATGGTCAAGCACATTGAGAGGAAGTGCAGTGCACAAGAACCATAACTCTATCTTGACTAATTACAGAGTTATTGCCCTTTGTTACTTTTCCTTGTCCGGGGCATAACTTGAAAACTACTGGTTGGAATTCAAAAACAACTTCATACAATTGTCAAACACAATAAGGGGAAGTGCAGTGCACAAGAACCATAACTCTATCTAAAGTAATTACAGAGTTATTGCCCTTTGTTGCTTTTCCATTGCTTTTTTTTTTGTCCGTTGCATTTTCCTTGTCCGGAGCATAACTTGAAGACTAATTGTTGGAATTCAATATAACTACATACAATGGTCAAGCACATTGAGAGGAAGTGCAGTGCGTAAGAAACATAACTCTATCTTGACTAATTATAGAGTTATTGCCCTTTGTTACTTTTCCTTGTCCGTTGCATAACTTGAAAACTACTTGTTGGAATTCAAAACAACTTCATACAATTGTCAAACACAATAAGGGGAAGTGCAGTGCACAAGAACCATAACTCTATCCAAAGTAATTACAGAGTTATTGCCCTTTGTTGCTTTTCCATTGCCTTCTTTTTTTGTCCGGACCATAACTTGAAGACTAATGGTTGGAATTCAATATAACGACATACAATGGTCAAGCACATTGAGAGGAAGTGCAGTGCATAAGAACCATAACTCTATCTAAAGTAATTACAGAGTTATTGCCCTTTATTACTTTTCCATTGCTTTCTTTTGTCCGGACCATAACTTCAAGACTAATTGTTGGAATTCATTATAACTTCATACAATGGTCCAGCACATTGAGAGGAAGTGCAGTGCACAAGAACCATAACTCCATCTTGATTTATTACAGAGTTACTGCCCTTTGTTTCTTTTCCTTGTCCAGAGCATAACTTTAAAACTACTGATTGGAATTCAAAACAACTTCATACAATGGTCAAGCACAATAAGGGGAAGTGCAGTGCACAAGAACCATAACTCCATCTTGACTAATTACAGAGTTATTGCCCTTTGTTTCTTTTCCATTGCTTTCTTTTGTCCGGACCATAACTTGAAGACTTATTGTTGGAATTCATTATAACTTCATACAATGGTCAAGCACATTGAGAGGAAGTGCTGTGCATATGAACCATAACTCCATCTTGACTTATTACAGAGTTACTGCCCTTTGTTACTTTTCCTTGTCCACAGCATGACTTGAAAACTACTGGTTGGAATTCAAAACAACTTCATACAATGGTCAAGCACAATAAGGGGAAGTGCAGTGCACAAGAACCATAACTCCATCTTGACTAATTACAGAGTTATTGCCCTTTGTTACTTTTCCTTGTCCAGAGCATAACTTGAAAACTGCTGTTTGGAATTCAGTACAACTTCATACAGTTGTCAAGGACATTAAAAGGAAGTGCAGTGCACAAGAGCCATAACTTCATTTTGACAAAATACAGAGTTACTGCCCTTTGATACTTTTCCTTGTCCGGAGCATAACTTAAAACGTACTGGTTGGAATTCAAAACAACTTCATACAATGGTCAAGCACAATAAGAGGAAGTGCAGTGCACAAGAACTATAACTCTATCTTCAGTATTTATAGACTTATTGCCCTTTGTTCTTTTTCTTTGTCTTTCTGGACTTATTACACAGTAATTCAATTAAACTTCATCAATGGCCAACCACATTCAAAGGAAATGCAACATATATGATCAACAATTATCTTTAATTGCCCACAACCATAACTCTATGTTTCAATTCTTTTACAAGGTAATTCTGTTACTAGTAACATCCTCATTTCCGAAGCAGACTTGTGGGGGTATTAATCACATTTAGTGATAGTTCTAGTTAAATTTAATGCATAGAAAGACTAAAACTGATGGTGATGTAGTCAAAATTATCTCTCAAATTCTATGAATTATGAAAAATTGAATAACATAAATTTTGAGCATGACTGTGATTGTAATGCTGATTCTTGATCCTTCTTGAATACTTGGTCAAATAAATACCACAACTTTGCTTAAATGATTTAATTTGTCTTGCACAGTAAATTGTCGTGGCACACATCATAGGTTGCCAAAGATCTTTTGTCTTGTATGACATTTATTTCAAAGGTATGGCATATTGGGTGTCCAAGGCTGAGTGGTGAAAGTTGTTGACTTCAAACCATTTGCCCCTCACCGCTGTGGGTTAAAATCCTGACAGGGACTTTGAATTCTTTCATGTGAGGAAGCTATCCAGCTAGCTTACTTATGTCGCTGGTTCTACTCAGGTGCCCATTCTGGCCTGATGTAATCCGTAATATATATATGTATAAAATGATCACAAACAAAATTTGTATATTTTTAGGCAAACAGATTTATTAATAGATTCCATGAAGAAAGAAGAACAAAATTAAGGTATGTACCACTACTTTTTTGTCAGTGATATAGTACACAGAAAAAGCATGCATGTTTAAGAAATACCTACTTGTATATGTCTTCCAACAAAAGTACTGCCATTTTCAGCTAAACAAATTCATACGTCCGGGTCAAATATTTCTATTCCTTACTTAGTATTGCTGGAGTCTTTACAACAACAATGGTTATTGACATTATATTCATACACTTATTCATAAGGAAAAACAAAAGCTGAATGAGAAAAGTACATGTATGGTTATTACAATTTACAGCATAGATCAAATTATGATATAATGTTTGTTTAATATGAAATATTATACAAATTGTAAGTGGAGTAAACTGTTTTCTACTTGTTGGATACAGGAGAAATGATAGCATGAAATGTTTATTATTATACACAAAACTTTTTCATGACAGATATGTAGGCATACATGTGACATCCCGGCGGGATTTAAAAAAATCCCGATATTTCAACACTGATCCCGATTCCCGATATTACAACTTGAATTCCCGATATTTAAAAAAAAATCAACATAAAAAAAAATCAAACACAGCACCTGTATCTAAAATGTAAACCGTGCCTCCGGGCATTGATTGTTATCTGTCCATATCCTAAATTATAGCGGATTAAATGTTGAGTCCCTAATTGACAGCAAGGTGACGTAATAAACAGTTCCAATACCCAAAGTTATTCTCACGTGTTTAACTTATCACGTGTCGTGTGTCAGTCAATTGACCTCTTTTTAGGTATTACACGCTACGTCATCAACACTACCCTGTAAATTTACAAGTATGAATTCGGCTCAACCTTTGATTTTCTTTGATTAGTGCCGCACTGATAAAGATAAAAGGTGAGCAGAATCATTTAAAGGGAATCATTCAAAACCTGTTTCAGATGTTTTTTTAACCTATTTTTAGTGAGTGGGTAATTTTTTGTTTTGTTTAGGAATTACACAATCATCGAGGCAAACAGGTGGATTTAATTAACGGAATGATTCTTGCATTTATTTTGAGTCTTCTACTTATGTTCTTCTACTTATGTTACGTTATTTAACTGTCATAGTCTTATGTTCATGAATAGTTGTTGCACATTTTCAAATAGCTTGTGTTTAATTATTGAAAGACTGAAAAGAAATATAATTCTTCAAACTGAAAATAATGAAATGTGAAAGTGTCACTGTTTTAGAAATAGCCTGTATGACTACACTTATTTATTTATCTATTTATTTATTTTTTTGGTGAAATAAATTAAAATTGATCAACAAAAAAATCATAAAAAGTATAATCATTAAAGGATATTGAGGGTAATATAGATTCTTTGAACCAAATGTGCCAAACACGCATTGAAATTCAAGTCGATAAAAAAATCCAGTTTTGAGCCTCAAAATCCAGCTGAAAATCCAGATTTGGCCCATTTCATTTGTCACATGTATGTGTAGGTAAAAGTATGATTTTGTACAATGTGAATTTAAAATGTCTTTGACACATGAAGTATGAAAACTGACATTTAAAACACTATGCAAATTTCAGACTTTAACACGACAGATAAAGTACAATGTATATCATTATATGAAAAAGAAAAAGTAAACGTTTGATCAAGAAATGAAATGACATGTAAAAAAGCATGAAATGATTTTGGCGATATTAAATTTCAAGGTAATGAAAATATGAAGTTGTATTAACAAATAACTTGCTGAAATCAACCTGGTTTTCCATAATAGTTTTCACTTTCACCTTTGATCTGCTGAAGTTGTGCAATAGAATTATCCTGCTTTGAATTTTGGAACAGTCCATTAGAAGTTTAAAGAATTTCAATTTTGAAATGACAGTATATCGCTTGTTCAGGCTACATAGACATGCACTCTGGCTTAAATCTATACTGATGGCAAAGTCTGATGATATTTGGTACAACTGGTTAAAAGTTAAAAGTATTGTCCATAGATTCTTGTTCACCCTTCCAAAGAGTGATATTCTAAACTGTTTCATTTTGAAAATTTTGGCTTGCATTGTGAAAAAGATAGAATCATGTGAAAGGTATCATGTTGTCTTGTCTCTATCTTGGGGTAAAAACTTAATGGCTTTTCGTATAATGCAGATTTTTTGTTCATGCTGTATAGATTTCCGCTTTTTTTTGCAGACTTTTTGTGTGCACTAAATCTACAATATTTTCTAGTGTTTTATTCATAGCTTTCAAAAACTATCATATTGTGGAGGAAAACCAGAAACTCAGAAATGATTCAGATTTGATCTTTTTCCATACTTTACACTACACTGGAGGTTTTAATTTTATGGTCCATTGATGACATGGAAATTTATCTCTCCAGTTATCTTCATTAATAATTCCAGTTATGTCTTATGAATATTATACACAGATGTCAAGTATCAAGGTCATTAGAGATATGACATTATTTTGACCTTTGGTAAATGCCAAAATATATACACTTTTTCTAAAAATTTTATTTATATTGTCTTATTTTTGCTTTATGTCTCACACGGGTATATTACTGGCATTAACTCTCTGTTGTGTTTTTGTTGTTAATTACGGTAGTAAAAAAACAAGCCATCATTTTACAGTGTGTAGAGGACGGCAAAATATGTCAGGAAAACACCAGCTATCTGAAAAATACAATGTTTTATTAATGCATATCATTATCCCTTTGTGAAAAAGGTATATAAAAACCCATGTCAAATGTTATGAAAACAGTAGTTCAAGATTTACATTACTTCCAATAACGTAGATTAAAATGAATGGCTTCAAATGTTATTGTGAAAATTTCTTTAGTTATATGCTTCAAGTTAAGGCTAAAGATTTATTATAAGTTAATTTAGGTCATGAGAAGAATTTATTGGGGTTCTACCAAGGTGGCATCTTGTGTCTGAAATATTGTATGGAGGGGCTACAAGGGGTGTTCTTACACTGTTAAAATATATCCTTAGCAGAAGCTTTGTCAAATTAAAGGAAAAATTCTACAATACTATATTAGAATTGAATGACAGAGTTGTACATTTTAAACCAGTTTATATATTCTAATGATAAAGGTACATTAAGTCATGTTATAAATAGGTCACCATAAACTTACTGTCAGTATGAATTCCTTTGTTATGATGAGTAGTCCACATGTTGAAAATCCAACTTGGGTACCAGTCAACTTTGACAGGAACAGGTTCAGCTGAAATGGGAACCAGTAAAATATATGTTCACTAAATTAAGTTTATACTGCAAGGCATAGATAAAACAATATTTAGGAATAAATATTATAAAGTATAGCTTAGTAAATAAGCTATATCTAGTTCATTCAGAGTAAGTCAGGATAATGATAATCAGTAATTAATAACCCTTGATTTCCTGTTTGCTTTGTAGGTGAAAGCTTAATATATACATACATATATATATTTATCTTTTCTATCTTACATTTAACTTACATATGCAGTCAAATCTTAGAATAATTACCATTGAATTAATATTTGTCACTTAATTGCCAGCATGTTAGTTTCTTTTTATGAATTTTGTACTTTGTCACTGCTAAAAGTTAAAATTCTTACTCTGGATTATTACTTGTGTGATAGCTACAATGTATTTGGATGGCTTAAAGGAAGTTGTTGTTGATGTGACTTAAACAGCCAACATCTAAGGCACCTCCCCCCACCTAAAAAAAGAGAGCAAAATTGCAGTCTGTCATCAAGTACCACATGATTTTCCTCGACTTGTCTGTTAAAACAGGTGTGTTGTTATGGAAACTGTGTATATTCATATATTTTACCTGTGCTAGTTTCTCCACAGTGATGTCCTGCACATTGATGTAGTAGATACTATCTAGTGGGGCATGGGCCTGAAATGAAGATCTTTAGTTATTGATTATACCATATAAGACAAGATAATGCCTGGAAAGAAAGTAACTTTAATTTTTCAGCCATACATTTAAACAGTTTACAAGCAAAGTGTAAGCTTAATATTAAACCCTTGGCTTGCTGGAATGAAATGTGAATAGCCTTTGAAACCAGTATAGAGCCAGGCAAGCCTGTACATAATTATGTGAAATCTGACCAGGTTCTATACTGTTGGCTGACTAACTTTCAAAATTAATAATGGACAGTTCCAAAATAGAAAATTGTACTAGCCCATTTAATAGATTCAGCAGGTTAATTTCAAACCATTGCCAATGTTAAATAAACTGTCATGCTTTTGATTTAGAACTAGAGATTTTCAAATGGAGTCAGAATGCCGCAATCAGCAATATAAAGTCTGCATAGGCTCACTCAGGCTAGATTTAATGTTTGTGATATATGGAAGTTATTATCCCACTTCCATTCAGAAAGTAGAATTGTTTAAAAATTGTAGGATTTTAATATCTTTGCTTGCTGTAAAAGTCTGATCAGAGTATGTTCAAAAGTGATTATCAATAAGATTTTTAAAGTTCATTAATTTTGTTTTGTAACAGTTTTGTTGTTTGGAAACCTTAGCCAATTAGTTATTAAATATAAGGTCTTTGACTTCATTGCACTTCCCTCTTTGCTGTGGGTTTGGATCCTGTCATGGGCTTTAAACTCTTTCATGTTAAGAAGCTATCTTGCTAGCTTACAGAATGTCTGTGGCTCTACTCAGGTAACTGCTTGTGTCTAAAATAATGCACAGTAAAGCTTGAAAGTAGCCTTATGACCATTACAGTGACAGTGTGATTTAAAACCTAACCACAGATTGTGATAATCAATCTACAACAATTGAAGATGAAACTATTGATTTATAAATTTGTTTGATTTAGTCACACATTTATATTATGGTAGGTGGTAGATATATTTATAGCGAATGTAATGAACATAATTATATCTATTGATTAATTGATTTTAAGTATTATGTTTATTGACCTGAATTAGAATATGAATTTACGTTCTTTTAAGCTGAAAATTAATTCAATGGATTCCAAAGGGAACATTCATGCTTTAAATAGTAACAAAAAAGTTTGAACGAGAATAAGAATTGTGTTATTTCTTTACAATTCTTTGATATGTTTGTAATATCGAATTCTATTGTATTATTCACAATGGAAAAAACTAGAATATCTTACGGCTTCATGAACAAGTGCAGCAAAGACTGACACAATAACAACGATTGCCATGCTTAGAAAGAGCCAGAATGTGTAAGCCATGATTGCTATCAGCCCTAAACTGCCATCATTTACATGTAACAACACATATAGAGTGAATAGACCAAGCGTAATGTTCCAGAAGCACAGATTTCCAAGCAAGTACTGGAAGTCCTTATCAAAGTCCTTGACAATTTTGCAGAGGTCCGTGTAGAATTCACGTATCTTCTGAATAGTTTGCGGCAGACGGCACGCATCTTGGCACATTTTCTTATGTAGATATTCGTTAAAGCCTCGAAAACAGCGTGTAAGCAAAGAGAATATGACCACCATGTAGAGTGCTGGTATATTTGCCTGGAAGCCGCAAGCTGCTATTAGTATCATTTGAAGGAAGCAAGTAAACGGCGTGTTCTCAAAAGGTGTCGTCATCATCGCAGTATTTCCACTACCTAGAATGCCAGTTAATTGTAAAGCACTGAACAATAGTAGTATAGTAATGAATCCTGCACCAGCACAACACAGAAAAATCTGCCTCTTTCTGAAACTGTCTCGGTCAAATTTTATCCCTAATTTTTCCATTTGCGGCCCAATAGTTGTGTTCCAAAAGCGAAAGGTGCGTTCTTGGTTTCCGAAAGAAGAATGGTTCATACGAAGTGTCAGGAGGAACATGAACAAGCAAGAAACATTCCATGTCAATACAATACCGTGTCCAAAGAAATCCTTATCAGATATGTAGAAAAAACCGGAAATTGTCTTTGCCGTGAAAGCAAGAATTGCCACAAGGATGAGAATCCGGTAGATGGTTATGAGAATGCCATATTTTTTACGCTTACACGGATTATAATTTCCACTAATTGTCATGGCTAAGAGAACATGTTTAAGACATGTTTTCTCTATGTTGAATGTAGTTTTTTCATTTTCAGCGTTATCTCCATTATTTTCAGCAGGAACAACTTTGTTCTCATAAAGATCATCCATAATATCAGGTGGTTGCACTTTTTCCATTTTTTTATCCTAGATAAAATGTTTGCAGTAGTCACTTTTTATGGTACATGTATTTACATTTTGTATGTGATAAATGCACTCATTTGTAGCTAGGACTAGGTTGTAAACAATCAATAATTTAATATCCTTTTTTCCGTAGAATAATTTTGAATCTGATTAGAACACTAGCATTTTCATAGCACTGCGCCAGCATTTACTATTAGAATTGCATCGTTACAACTTGCTTAAATGCATTGTTCTATAGATAGAAACATTCCTATAGTTATTTATGCTCCCCCTATGTTTAGAGCTTGAACAGTATCTATTTCTATTGAATGGAATCTGCATAATTTATCATTTTGTATAAACAAGTTTTTTTGTAGCATTCACTGATTAACTGATAGCATATCTGAAACTTTTCTACTTTTCACAATACATATGATTACAACTGAGCGTTTAATCACTCATCTGGGATCCATAAGTAAGAGACATTTCTATTGGTGTGATGTCCCTCCGGAAATGAATTGTATGAGAAGCTTTCGTGGCATGTGCCTGTAAGCTGTGTAAAATTTGTTGACCGATTCTAGAATAAATTGATTTTTTAAGTGCAGGTCTAGAATTGCTTTGTTTAGTTTAATTACTTGCCATTAAAAAATATTTGATTTGAGACTTGTTTTCAGACAACTGTGCCAGGTATTCCATTGTTTATTATCGATATGTCAACATATTTTGTCTATAAAACATTATAGTTTTAAAATCAAGTTTTTTATTGACAGACTAAATGGGTTTTTGGGTTTTCATAATGGTTCATTGGATGGCTGAAACAATGCAAGGTTCTTAAATATATGAGTCAGATATAAATCATATCACACTGATACTGAGTGAAATAAAGAATCTTGGGTCCATTTTTGGCCGGGTTGCACAGGTGCAAACCCGGGTTATAGTATGGTGAATATCAGGCGTTTGGTGGACGGGCGGGTAAATTTTTTTCGTAACATTACTATTTACAGCATCATGATACTTGGTATAGAAATGCAACCTGGCCTTTTCTGTCTTTGACCCATTTTTGTGTCGCCTCTACGGAGTAGTGGCGACATATAGGGATCACTTCTCCGTCGTCTGTCTGTCCGTCTGTCCGTCCGTCCGTCACAAAACTTGTCCGGACTACTCCTCATAAACTACTGGTGCAATTTCATCCAAACTTTACAGGAATGATCAGTATCAAGTCTAGTTGTGCATATTGTCAGGATTTTCCGGTTCAATGATTTTTGTCAGAGTTATGGCCCTTTAATAATTTTTAATTTTAAAGTTTGTCCGGACTACTTCTCTTATACCACTAATGCAATTTCAATGAAACTTTACAGGATTGACCTGTAGCTAAAGTCCTTGCGCATATTGCACGGGTTTTCCGGTTGAATGATTTTTGGCCGAGTTATGGCCCTTTGATAAAAAGGTTTCTTTTTCTGTGTGTTGCCAGATACACAAAAGCTTGTCCGGACTACTCCTCATAAACTACTGGTGCAATTTCATCCAAACTTTACAGGAATGATCAGTTCCAAGTCTAGTTGTGCATATTGTCAGCATTTTCCGGTTCAATGATTTTTGTTTGAGTTATGGCCCTTTAATAATTTTTATTTTTAAAGTTTGTCCAGACTACTTCTCTTATACCACTTATGCAATTTCAATGAAACTTTACAGGATTGATCTGTAGCTCAAGTCCTTGCGCATATTGCACGGGTTTTCCGGTTGAATGATTTTTGGCCGAGTTATGGCCCTTTGATAAAAAGGTGTTTTTTTCTGTGTGTTGCCAGATACGCAAAAGCTTGTCCGGACTACTCCTCATAAACTACTGGTGCAATTTTATCCAAATTTTACAGGAATGATCAGTACAAAGTGGTTAGTCTAGTTGTGCACTGTCCGTCTGTCTGTCCTTCTGTCACAAAATTTGTCCCAACATGAAATTGGCCATCATGAGGCGACACATGTGATTACTGATCGCTCTTGTTCTGTACAAAATCTGCTGTGGTCATATTATTATTTTAACAATAGTTTTGGTCCCAAATTCACTTTGCTTATATTAATCATGGTCATGTAAATACATAATTAAGTAAAGAAGGAGATGCTTGTTTTATTTTGAAAAGCAAAGTAAAGTGGAACACACAACATATAAAAAAATATCATGAGGTCATTTTTATTAGTGTTATTTGGCACCAATTTTAGCAAGTCCGTTTTAGAGAAAATGATGAGCTAATATAATCACTGTAGCATCATTTTCATTGGTCGTTGTGCAAAATTTTTATGTTGTCATCCAAATCATCACAGAATAAAACATACCAAGCCGAAGACTTGGACTATTTTAGGTCAATAGAGATAAAATTGTCCTTCAGAGTTATTTAGATACACTGTGCTGGAACGGACTATAGAGCAGATATGTCAGTAATGTCAGTGTATCATTCCCTCGTTAATGTACAGGTGATATTCTGCCATCATTATTACTGCTAATTGCTTAAAAGAATTCTCTAAGAAAATGTATCATTTGCAAAGAAATGTATACTCACCACTTCATGAAGAAGGGCCGCATGCAGTATGGATATAGTCGCATTGAACATGCACGCCAAAAACCAAATGATAAACAAGATGAGAAGGGCGTTATCTAACGAGGTTCGCATAATTTGGTAGAGGATAAATATACACAAACCTACATTAAAAACAACACTTGTCCCAAAATACCACTTCACCTCTTTATCGAGGAGTCCAACTAGGTTGCACAGATGTAAATGCAGACGGCGACCTTTTTCAAAGTTCTCGAAACTTTCTAGATTTCCGTTTTCACAAATTGACACAAGATACTGATTCGTAGCAAGATATGCTTCTTTCACAAACATGGAAATAATAACGATAAAAGCCATTGGCATCATCCAGACAAATGTTTCAAGGCCAAAGACAGCTAACCCTATTGTAAGCAGACTATTATTATTTTCAAATGGAGCAACGTAAATGTTGATATGGGACATTTTCACCTGAACATATGCACCAATTATGTTTACAAAAACCGAAACAAAACAAAGTACTAAGGCAACTGTTGAACGTCTTTTCATTTTTGTCTCTGGATACTGAATACAGAGTTGGTCAAGGAGCGGCACAATTTGTTGCTTCCAAGAATCAAATGCTTTTTCATTATGTCCGTATCTTCGGCTTGTGGTTTTAACAAATATCAGAAATGTAAGTAAATTGTAAAGAAGCCAGATAACATATTGTACATAGATTTTGGTGTGTCCAGATGACGAGTAGAAACAAGCTACCACTACCCTGCAGACGGACAGACAAAGTACGGCAAAGATCAATAACCTGTAACTTGTAGACAAAACAGATTTCACAGAACATCTTTTCTCTATCTTTGCACATGCTTTTTGTCTAATGTCTTTGAAATGGTAACATCCAGCTAATGCTAGTCCATACAATACCGGTTTTAGAATCTGCTTCATATGGAATCTATGGTTTCTATCAGTCGAGGCATCCATTCTTTCCTTTAGATGACCATTATCCTTTTGGATTTCTCTCACATTCATACTTTTATCCATTGCCAAATGAATATGATAGAAAAAATTTGGTCACACTTTCTTTATTTGACAACAATTTCCAATTTCTTATGCTTTTGTAATAATTAATTTCTACAAAAATAATATGTCACTGATTATCGCTCTGTTATAGTAATAAAACTAAGTAACTCTCTATTAATGAAAGAATATAATTGAATAAAATCATTGAAGGGTAAAAATATGAAAGCTTTTTAAGAATTGTATTACAGTAAATCAAATAAAAAGCTTTTAATGAGAATAAAAGGGGAAATAATGGTCTAACTAATAAGACAATGTAGAGTTTTTGCTATTATTTCATTAAATTTGTGAGTTTTTGATGGACAATAGCCATTAATGGTCAGGAAGTGTATGATTTATAGGTCTTTTAATAAGTTGGATTACTGTGTAATTTGAATGTCCATTGAATTCTTGACAATGTCAATTGGAAGAGAATTGTGGAATTGAATTATAGCAAGAATTTATTAAACAAAATGGATGTTTTTAAAAAGTGAGGAATTGTTTTTTTGACCTTGATCCAGATAGTGGCCACTGACTTCATCATTCTACCCATGTGTGTAGTGCAGACCAAGGTCAGCTGGTACGTAGGTTACACCTTATCAGTGAATGAAAGTCTGCACTGTTAGCTATTCAGTTGGTCTATATTTTGCAATATTTTTTAAATTTTTCCCTACAATTATGATCAATGGTTTTGTACTGATTGAAAGATGGATCAGTCCATATAAGATATTTAGTGGGGTAAAGGTTAAATATTGACCGTTACAGCGTTTTCTTTCTCTACTTTTGGAATGGTGCCGGTACCAGACTGATTGTGGAAAAATGCATTATTCTGACTTTAATTGGGAATTTTTTTTTATGTATTTTTTCAGCTATAAATAAGATTAGTCATCATGAATAAAGATAGCTAACAGCTTCCACTCTCCAGGTAGAACTATTGAATGGTGATTTATCTGAATATGTTGGATTTAAATGATTTCAGAGAAATCACTTGGCCTTGTGGGAATTTTGAACAGTCATTTTGGGAATTTAAAACATAATAATCTTCTGGTTTGTTTTTTTTTGTAGCATTCTCCACAAAAAAAAATAATTCTTTTGTCTGCTCATTTATTATGAACAAGAGAAAAAGCCAAAATTTGTGAACACTTTTGTTAGGATAAGTTATTTCTGTTCTAGACTATGTTTGATACGATTGTTTTGAGCGATATTATTGTTTTCTGCAGACTGAAATTGTTTCTCAATTGATTCTTTTGAATTATATTTAAATTTTTAAATGGAGGTTTTGCCACCACAGGGATTAGTCAATAAACTAATAGGATTATATAGATAATGTAGTTACAAACCTTGAAAAGTTTGACGTCATAATCAAGGAAGCAAGATATTGCCTCAGTGTGCATTATGTTTTAATACAAATACAAATTCCAATACCCATGGCCTTTACAATTAGATAGTGCAAATGCAACAAAAAGAACAGCTGGAATCCACAATTTCAGTTTTATAACTGGGTATTCGATACCAAGTTCTTCAAATTCTGGCTCAATTTGCTCCTCCCAGAATTTAAAGACATGCGCGAAGTGTCCAAATTTGGCACTCGAAGTTTTCATGCAGAACAACTCTAGGTACAGAATGTAAACACACCAAGCAAGAAATAATCCGTTTGAATCAAAATTGTCTTTTGGTAGGTAGAAAAAACTTACTATAAATTTAATAATAAACAGTGATACTGACAGAAAATAGCAAATCCTGTTTGCGACCAGCATGGATCCAGACCAGCCTGGGCATCCATGCAGTCTGATCAGGATCCATGCTGTTTGCTATCAGTTTCTCTACTTGTAATAGGGTTGGTAAGCGAACAGCATGGATCCTGATCAGACTGCGCGGATTCGCTGGCTGATCTGGATCCATGCTGGTCGCAAACGCACTATGTTGGTTTTGTTATGGCGCGGCTCAACATTATGTGACATTAATGTTGCTTGGTAACCATTGAATCCATGGAATTATTTAAGTTCAAATATTCTGCTTTTTTCCCCTTCTGAAAATCCACTTTTGTATCAAGTAAATTTATTTGAGTTAGATTAACGCTTTGATAAAAAAGAATCACAAAAGTGATTTTTTGAAAAAATTTAAAACATGTTCTGGAATAGTGATAAACCTAGGAATAAACAAATGATTGTGTCCTTAGGGTATTATTGGATTGGCACGAGTGGGTGATAACAATATGATATTTAGCAATCAATTGAAAAGATTGTAGATTAACGAGGCAGTTCAATTGATAGATGTCAAAACAAACTTTTAATGTGAATTTTGTTTTATTTTAAAAGCAATTAATTTCATTCTGACTAAATATTTTATTCATTTATTTGAAATGTTGCATTTTATTTGTCTCTGACAGATGGTTCAGGGTGCGTGAGCAAAAATGACATTTGTTACTTCTTCCGGCGAACTATTTGATAATGTTTCTTCAAAAATTTGATTAAAGTCTATATTGCTTGTACTGATGATCCTAAGGAAAAGACTATTGACATGAACAGAGGCAAAATTAGAATGATGTTTGATGAATATTTTTCACATAAATGCTTCATTATCAACTGTGGTCAGACACATTTCCAGAGTACATTGTAACTTCCGAATTCCGGAACTTCTGAAATCCGGAAACTTCTAAAAACCGAACAATTTTTTCGGTCCCGATTTTCCCCCTTCTATTTTCTATTAATATAATACTTCTGAATTCCGGAACTTCTAAATTCTGAATTCCGGACGATATTTTCGTAAAATTAGAGTCAAATCAATGCAATTTTACCTCCAAAATCCGGAAATATCTAAAGGTGTGAAATACATTGTAAATCGAGAATGTTTACCCTGCAGGAAGATTTAATCTCCCTGTCAATTGTTTAATTGTTTACTAATTAGCGGTGATCGTGTAATTGGACACGCGTTAAAATCACAAACTGTAAAATGGCATGTTTGAAGTGATGCGGTCAATTAAAGTAATTTACGGCGGTCAGTTAATTTAATGTGTTTATTAGCGGATTAAATGACAATTAATTGGGACAAATTTGTGTGCACCAAAAGTCTTTAGGGATTTTATTGCATTTGATGTACTAATTAATTAACTAGCATCGGACAATATGCAAGTTAAATTAAGTGTTAAATATCAATGTTTTCTTTTCCTTCACATCTTTATCTTGATTAAAAGACTATTATATACAGAACAGAACAAAACATATCTTTTATTCACCCAGGTACAAGAAGATATCATATCGTACAACATGGGGTTATTACGAAATTTACATGAACACAAAATAATACAGTATCCGGTCAATGAGTATTACAATGGTACAAAATCATAAGAAAAAGAGAAAGAGATATATATATGATATAACAGTAATGGCCACATTTTCCTTGACATTTAGTGACATGTAATGTCTTAGTCTTGTCCACATTATCCGAAACCTCTGAATTCCGGAAACCTCTGAAATCCGAACTTTTTGACAAGACCCATGGGTGTTCGGTTTTCAGAAGTTACACTGTAATAGTTAAGTGATCTTTTGAACATGCTACATACTCACTAATATACATCCATGTTGTTTTCATACCAATGATTATAAGTACAACATTATCTGGACTAGATATTTTGTTGTATTTTAAGTGTTGTAAATATCTTCTCATTTATTGAGAGATCCGGATGGAGGGAGATGTCAACCTGTATAAAACCTTTCGTTATGAATTTTTCCAAAAGAACATCGAAACACATGTATTGTTCGTAAGAATTTGACTAAAAGGCAAATATGATAAATCAATAAAATACTTACAGCATCGTGAACCAATGCGGCATGTATTGCTGGAAGTCCGATGCTTATTAGTCCAATGATTAACCAGTATAAAAACATTGAAATATCAAATACTGTCATAGTTTTCTTTATGATCTGGTAAAGTGTGAATATACTGAGGCCAATGTTACAAGTAAAAATAATAGCAAAGAACCAGCCAAGGTCCTGATCAAGGTCACTCACAAGCTTGCACAGATTCAAATGCAGCAGACGATATTTTTGAAAATTTCCCGCCATTTTGCATCCATTTTGTTTGAAAAGTTTATCTTTGTGTTCATGCAAGGAATAAAAAGCTTGTTGAATGAGTTTAGTAAAACTGGTGACAAAAGCGATGTTGATAAGCCAAACAAGAAAGGCTACTGTCATAAGCGTGATAAATGCTGTAATTGTGTAAGGATTAGTTTCGAACGGTGCCGTGTAGAAAAAACCTCCTGCTACTTTAATCAGAACCCCAATCCCAGCATCGTTGAAGAGAGTCATAATAAATGTAGCCGTTAGTATTGCAATGACCCGGTTTCTAAGTTTTCGAGCAGGGTATGTGATATTGAGGTCTTCAAACTCGGGCACAATCTTTTGATCCCAGAATAGAAACACTTTTTCGTAACATCCAAACTTGGAGCTTGTTGCCTTCATATTGTAAACTTGCAAACAAACAAGGTATATGCTACATAACAGGCATAATCCGTTGAATTGGAAAAGTTCAGAAGGTATGTAAAAAAAACTTACTGCAAATTTTGTGACGAGAAGCAAAAGTGATATGAAAATGCAAACTCTGTATAATTTGGAAAATGCACATTTGTACATGCTCACCTTTGCTCCATCATTGTTAATGTCAAAAAAATTGTAACCTCCACTAATTGCCATACCATATAACAAAGGTTTCAACATTTTCTTCAAGCTCTTTTCACTTGAATTCTGTGAAATTTTCTGCACTTTATGATCCTTTACATCAGATGATTCCATACTCAATATGTTATAAAAATCCATTTTCATCATCAATTGAATCTTAAATGATCTAAATATTAATTCTGTTTTTTCTGAGAACTTGCTTTTTGTTTAATGTTTGCTTATTCTTTCCCTTTATTAGATATTTGTCTTTATTGATGGATTTGTTTATGAGTTACCATACCTACAATTTCACGTGTTGTAGTTCCAAAAATTCTGATTTATTGAGGTTCAATATCTGTTTTAATTACAACTTAACAATTAAGATTAAAAAAATCCAGTTTCACAAAACGTTACTGCCAGTTATATTTACCCTGCAAAAACAGGCTTCTTTAAAAGATAAGAAATGTTCAATTGCCTGTTTAATATCAATCAATAAACCACTCACAGTTCAGTTATTGTATAGATACCTGTTGTGACACTAGCAGTGATTGTGCTTTACCTATATATACCCATCAGCTTTATAGCGAATCCGAAACCTGCATGTCTTTGTTAAAGTGAATTGGTCTACATTATGGGCATATTTTTCACAAGAATTCCAAATATTGGTAAAAACCATAGAAATGTATCATTTTGATATTCTTATTATATATTTCTTGGAAGAGAGTCAGTATAGACATGTATATGATGAATAATGATATTTTATCCCAGAACAATTTATTATCTGCAATATTAAGATACATTTTATTGGGCCTTATGTATGATACACTTATCAACAACGTTTCTTTATGATTATTTTGTGGTTTGTTAAGACAATCATATGAACATATTAGCCGCGCCATGACAAAACCAACATAGTGTATGGATCCAGACCAGCCTGCGCATCTGCGCAATCTCAGATTAAGATCCATGCTGTGCGCTGTCAGTTTCTCAACTTGTAATAGGGTTTGTTAGCGACCAGCAAGGATCCTGATCAGATTGCGCAAATGCGAGGTTGGTTTGGATCCATGCTGGTCGCAAACGCACTAAGTTGGTTTTGTCATGGCGCGGGTCAATTAATTATTTATTGTATAACAGACTTTCCATTTATTGACCTATTCACTTTAAGTGATAATTTTTAGTTACTCAGATTTGGATCCCGGTTGAAGTTATAAGAATAATGTAAATTTATCCTTGTACACTTGCATATCAGAAAAGTATTAGTTAACCTCTCTGAACAATAATTAGTTGTTATTATTGGACTCGTTTTTCATTTGTCATCACTTTGGCGTTATGTGAATGTTTTCAATGTCCTGACTTGAAAAAATTGTCAATCCAGTATATATTATTTGATTATGAGAAAAAATTAGGAAAGGTTCAAGTTAAAACCCTGATCATTTGGTGTGCATATCATAATGTTCAGTTATAGTGATTTGTTATAGTGTTATGCCCTGTTTATACATTTTAACTACTAATATTTTGTCCAGACTATTCCTCATCAACCACTATTAATATTTTAAAAAAAAGAGAATTCATTACCAACAAAAAGCAACATATTCTAGTTTATTGATTTTTGGGAGTGTTTTAACTTTTGTTGCCTTTTTATCATTGACATCCTTTGTCCAAAACACAAATCCAAAGCTATTCATGGCATTTTGTTGAAAACATTGTCAATGATAGTACCGTATATTGATTTAAGGTAGATTGGCAGTGTGCAAGAACCATAACTCTGTCTAACTTGCTCTATAAATAGATCACTTACATTGTAACTGTTCCATCCCACACAGTACTCTCCTCTGTTACTTATGGCTCTCCTTTGTTACTTATGGGAGAATACATAGTTTCTAATGATCATACCTTTGTTCCAAATTCTGTTAATGTGTTAATTATGCTTTTAATCTTTTCATCAACATTCTCTTTATTGTTATCACTGGTGATATTGTCTTTTAAAAGATAATGAGCTTTTCAAAAGCTTTTACATTCTAGTAATAAAATTGTCACCTTAGTGCAGTAACAGGTTAACTCCTATTAAATTGTATAAGGAGTTAACCCATTATTGCACTAAGGTGGTGATATATAGAACATTTTGTTAGACTGTCATAAAGTTGAA
The DNA here is from genome assembly GCF_026571515.1 of Ruditapes philippinarum. NCBI lineage: Eukaryota > Metazoa > Mollusca > Bivalvia > Venerida > Veneridae > Ruditapes > Ruditapes philippinarum. Next base: position 20,448 of record NW_026852510.1, read on the forward strand.
CAAATCAATGTCAGAACAATTGAATGTATACAAAATGTTATGATAATATTTGATAATTAAATGAAAATTTTAAAGAATTCACACAATAAAGACAAAAGTTGACAGAGGACTCATTAACCATTGGAATTAATGTTTAGTGAAGTTATCAATATGTATTGGGAGGCTGATTAATATATTATACTGTATTTGAATATTGTAATTGTGTCTATGTCTGTTTGTATTTAGCGTTATCTGAATTATGAACACAGTGGTAAAGCGGCCTTACTTGCACTGTATAATTATGGTCTATATCAGTGTTTTGTTTGTTCTTAGACACTCCAGGCTCATTTAAAACAGTTTTCAAATCGCAAAAATTTGCCCCAAATTTGGATATTGTTTGGGCAACTAAAAATATCCCATTTGCGAGTCTCAGGGCCAGATCCTTTGTGTGATTGGGCAGCTGATATTGAGCAGTTTGATTTTGAAATTTTCTTAAATTACCATTTATGATGAATAATATCTTAAATGGACTTGTCCATTTTTATAAAAAATCATTCATCATTTTAGAGATATTTTAAGAAAAATAAGTGAATGTCAAAAAGAATATTGAAGGCCATGATCAGATATGGCACAGATTAATGCCTGTTCATATTGGCTTGCACTGGATGCATAGAATCAATTGCCCCCAACAGGCTATGGGTAGATGGGCAGGTAAAAATTTAAAGCAGTGTCAAAGACAAGGTATATAAAAGTGGAAAATTTCAAAGTTCAGTAAGAAATAACCAGACCAGCCTGTACTTGCAGGCATTTTGACAGGCTTTATGCTGTTGGCTGACCAACTCAAAATTTTCACATTGATATTCAAAAAATTAAAAATAAACAGTTCTAAATATAGAAGCTGGACAAGTCCATTTAAGAAATCAGCCGGTTAAGAGTTAATTAAAAAAACAAGTTTGATTATAAACATACTTACAGCATCATTTACGTATGCAGCATATATGGCTGGAGCTCCGATACCTGCCAGTCCAGTTAAACACCAGAAGACAAACATTGCAATTTCAAATGGTACCGTAATTATTTTTATGATCTGGTAAAGAGTAAATACACTGAGTCCAATATTGAAAATGAAAATAATGGCATAGAACCAGCCTAAGTCCTCATCAAGGTCGCTCACAAGCTTGCATAAATTCAGATGCAGCAGACGAAATTTTTGAAAATTTCCCGCCATTTTACAGCCATTTTGTTTGCAAACTTTGGTTTTGTATTTGTTCAACGACTTAAATGCTTCTTGAATTAGTTTTGTGAAGCAAATAATGAAAGCAATAGGTGCTATCCAAGCAAGTGTTGCAGCTGTCATGCAGATGAAAAATGCAGCCAGTGTGGCGGAATTCGTCTCAAATGGTGCCGTGTACAAATAGCCACCGATTAATGATATCTGAACTCCAAGTGCAGAGATGTTGAGCAGCACTAGTACAATAGTAATAATCAAAATGATGATTACGCCTTTTCTCAATTTTACTGACGGATATTCGATACCGAGTTCTTCAAAGTCTGGAACAATTTTCTGATTCCAGAATTGAAAAACCTTCTCATAGTGTCCAAATCTGGAACTTGTTGCCTTCAAGTTATAAATATGTATGCAAATGATATAAATATTCCATACAGCACATAAACTGATGAAGTGGAAATAACCAGCCGGCAGGTAGAAAAAGCATGCGATATATTTTGCAGCTCCTGCCACCACCAGTGTTATCATAACTAGTCTATATACTTTAGAAAACACAGATTTGGTGTAACTTACTTGTTCTCTGTCATTGTTTATATCGCTAAAATTGTAACATCCGGCAATCGCCAGTATATACAACATAGGTCTTATAATGTATTTTAAACTTTTAACTCTGCTTTCATTGTACTCAGACCATGCTTTTTGACTGTCTTGCCTTTCCATTTCAAATCGTTCTACTTTTGTCTTCTTTTCCATCTTCATTATTAATTCCTTCATTTATTCTGAAATGAAAAATCCTTTTGGCCGACAATATCCTTCACTGATTGAGGGTTTTTTCTCAACTAAATTGTCTCTCAGCAGCATTTATTCACTTCGTAAATGTTTTGTTTATTTTGAAGAATCAATTTGATCATTCATCCTTTTATGATTATCGCTTGCACTCTGAGGACAGGCAGGTTTTTTTTGTAACAAGATCATCTAGGACATATTTATGTGATATGATCTTTTTTTTTGTTTATGGTCAGTCAATAAATCTATGTGTCAGAGATTCATCAGACTCCCACTGGCAGCAGGCTTTCATAGAGGGTATTTATCATGTTTTTATGAACATATCATCTAGTATAGGAATTGAAACATCAGTGGTAATGATTATGTGGAGCTGATGAAATAAGTCAATGTTTGCTTTGAACCTTTTAAGTGCTGATGTTCTATTTCTTTGCTTGTTTACCGTGGCTTAATTCCATGTCAATCAATGTGATACTTGATGGTTTATCAGTGAAAAATATGATTTATATATATCACTTTAGTAATTACCAATCCTTTTGAAATTCACTGTTCTTCCATCAGATAGTATAATAGTATAAATTTAAGTATATTTGTTTGTTTTAATATTTGTAATGAATATAGAATTCATTTAAGTTCGAAACAGATTTTTTAAAATTTCAATATTTACTTTCTGCGAGACAAAATATTTTTGAATTTTTACTTTTGAGTAGAGTATGATAATAAAAAAATATTCTTCTATGCCAATTACATGTAATGCTTGATTTTGTTTTAGATAATTATGTTATTTCTTGTTTAATGCCTTTTAAGCAACGTAAACTTGGGTAAACTGTGAGACTTAACAAAAAAAATGTTTGTCACCATGTCTTGATGTCCTTGCGATGGAAATTATCTTAATGGACTTGTCCATCTTTCAGTCTGGACATTATATTCATTACTTTTAAGGAAACTTGAAAAATAATAAATAACTGAATAGTGAACATAGCAGACCATGATCAGACAGAGTCAATGTTCCAGCTTATCTTGTTCTGCAGTGACACATGGATAGAATTAGTTGTTTCTGAGGCTTAAATTAAGTTTTAAGAAAAGTAGGAATGCCAGTTGATAAAATGTTTCCTCTGACATAGATTTAAAAAAAGAAAAAATTAATTCTTATGTAAAAACTATTCATATTTAATAATAGCTAAAACTCTGTAATCCATATTCACATTATTAAATTATACCCAACAGTTCTTGAAATTCCATATAAGTCTCCCTTAAGCATTAGACATACATTAATATCTGGTTAAAATAATTTTTTGAGCAATTGTAAAATTGATAATCTATGTCTGGAGCTGAGATCATAATCAAATGTCTGTTAAATTTAATTGACTTTCTTTTGTTTGGTGAAAAGAGTGGAATTGAAAAGAGTTTTTCAGCCTGCTATTTGATCGAATGTATTGTTTACCGAGAAAGGTGATCTTTTTTGAAAGAAATTATTACAAATGCACTGGTGATCATTATAGGTCCAATTTTAGATTATCATACGACATAGCTGAATTTTCAGGAAAAGTTTCAAAATGTGTAGTGACCTAAGTGACTAAATAGCAAACACTGCACAGAAGTTCTCCTTATCATTGGGTATGCATGGCTAATGGTAAAAGCAGCATGCCTCAAGATTCATGCTAATTTTTAAGAAAATTTTGAAAATATATTATGCATTATGTGTGAAATATTGGCACGTGGAAAATGTATTAAAAAGTAAAATATTGTTAAGTGAACAAAGAAAGTAATTTATACATTGAAAACAGAACTTTCAATCCATGCAAACAGCACTTTCAATCCATGTAAATTACCAAATATAGTTCAAAATAATTATGCAACAAAAAAAAAAATAAATAAATAAATAGGTGGCACAGTAGGAATATGGTAAAAAATACTGCAAAATCAGACATTCAATGCATACAACACGTAAACCATTACTTGATGTGTGAATATTTTAACTTTTCTTAAAAGTGTAGTTGTTGATTTTCTTGAAATGGTTTGGATCATCTGGTGCCATGCAGCTTTAAATATTAGCTGTGTCACGACAAAACATAGTGCGTTTGCTACCAGCATGGATCCAGACCAGCCTGGTCGCAAACGCACTATGTTGGTTTTGTCATGACACAGCTCAATTATTAAGATTTTTATATGTTTGACTGGTAGAAATCAAACTATGCAGGCAATAGGGAGCAAATTCTCAAATATGTTTCTTTATGTTTGTATACTTCAAATGAATTTGAAAATGTCTAATTATTCGTGTACCAGAAATTGTTTTATATAAAATATGTTTTTGAAATATCTTTAAAAACTAAAATAACCTCAGTGTTTTAGAATAATGCAATAATCACAATAATAAAATTCATTAAATTCATTGGGGGACTGTCCATGGCCGACTGGTTAAGGTTGCTTAACTTCAAACCTTTTGCTCCTCACTGCTATGGTTGTGAATTCTTTGGATTCTTTTATATGAGAAAGCTATCCAGACAGACATAATTATAATAGAGGCTAAGATAGAGCGATGAATGCTTGACAATTCTATTTGAACTGCTCTACAGAACTACTACGTGTACTAATAGAATTTATCAAATTTGATGATCTCATTTTAATGTTTTCCTATTTAAATACAGTTATATTGGTTATGTATCCAGGGAATTATTATTGTTAATGGAACATGATCACTAGACAGTAATTACTCTACAGAATTGTTTAAATGCTAGAAGATTATTCTGTCTATAATTAAGAGAACTTGATAGTTTTGTGAGTAGGGAAATGGGATTGAGAAAAATCAATGTGTTTTAATGATTTTTATCTGAATAAATGAAAGCGAAATTAATAGTTTATATAAATAGAATGATTATGAAATGAGAAATTTCATTTAGTAATAGAAAGAAAAAAAAATAAGAAAAAATTAGCTCATGTGGAGTAGGAGAGACTGTAGCTGTTAAAATGTGTAATTTCTAAATTACTTAGTTTGTTCTAAATTATTTAGTTCATTGTTGACCTAATTTTTGTATTATTTATCAAGGAAGTAGCAACATTTAAATAAATAGTTAGGTAAAAACTATTCAAGACAGTTTATGGGAAGCAGACTGTAAAAAAAATTCAGATTTAGGCCTGTATGCCCAACTTTACTGATTACCTTTTAATTTTCATCTAGATATATCATGGATAGTTCCATATTTAGTGGATTGGATAAGCCCATTTAAAGGGTGTCTGTGGCCGAGTGGTTAAGGTCATTGACTTCAAACCACTTGCACATAACCACTGTGAGTTCAAAACCCAACAGGGACTTTGGACTCTTTCATGTGAGGAAGTTATCCAGCTAGCTTACTGAACATTGGTGGTTCTATTCAGGTGCCCGTTCGTGCCTGAAATAATGCACAGAAGGGCATCTTCGAAGTCTTCCTTCATCAGTAAAGCTGGAAAGGGGCCATATGACTTATACTATGTTGGTCATGGACATAAAACAGGGGAAAAACAAAAACAAAATAAAAACACAACACATTTAAGAAATTCAGCAGGTTAAAGGTAAAGTTGTTTTTTTTCAAAAGGTCAAATAATGTTACAATGGTCTTCTGGTGTTCTAGAACATCATATCCTGGGAAGGTTTAATGAAAAGAATAATATTTGAAATGCTCTAATTGTTTTCCAAAACAACTAAAATTGTTACTTGATTGGTTAAAGTATAAGTAAATTATCAATACAAATAAAAGTCTAGAACATGTTGATTATGAAGCGACATTGAAAAGGAATCCTAATACATTGTAGTAAATGAAAATGTCCCATTACTTTTAACATAAATATTGTTTGACAGACTCGCTAATGGTAGCTTTTCAAAATAATCTATAGAGAGATACAATTTCTTAATGGTGCTATTTTAATTGTTTTTTGTTTCAGTTATTATTTTTCTATATCTTTTACCATTTACAATGGAAGTAATTTATTTACAACAAAAACACTCATCTCTGTAGGCTACTTAAGTAGTCATTATGGTGGTCCCATCTGTTTTTAAAAAAAATTATAATAAGGTTTTTAATCATTAGCGTAGCAGACCCAAAAAGTTTGGCTATTTATTAAGCAGTAATTTTCTTAGTAGTTTAGTATCTTTAGATGAACCCGTAACCTGAACTAAATATTGTGCTTGAAAATCTGCATAAAAATAGGGAAACCTGTGAACAACTTCATCTTGTGAATTAACCTTTACCAAGCTTAATATCGAAAATGGACTTGTCCGTTTTTCAACTTTTAGGAAAGCATTCATCAGGTTTGGTTAAAATTTCAAAATATATATACTGAATGAGAAGTGAACAGTTCTTACTTTGGCCTGCACTGGTTGCATGAGTAAATTCAGTTGATGCCAGCAGGCTAATGTTACATATGTTCAGGTGAGCGATGCAGGGCCATTAAAGTCCTCTTGTTAGATTTTTTAAGTAATCATGTATGTATTTCTGTATTTTCAGTTTGATTTTGGACAATGAAAGATGGAAGCAGGCAGATGTACCAACAGAATTTCAAGACCTTGTCTATCATATATCTAACACAGGTATGAAGAAATATTTTATTTTAATCACCTTCCTTATTTTTTATGTAAAAAAAAAAACAAACAAAAAACGGTAACTTATTTCCGTATATTGCACATGTTTGATATGCAGATTGGCCTGGGTCTATACTAGTGGCAACGGCTAATGTCGCTTTTGGTTCCATTAGGCTATTTTGTTTGTTTGTTTCATCTAATTTTTACACTAGTATCAACATATTTCTTGGTCTTATATTGGCAATCAGTCCACAAAAAACTGGCTTTCCTGGAAAACTAACCAGTAATAACCAATTTCTACTAAATCCACATTATTTGACTTTCTGACTTATTGGTGATAGATAAAGACAATTAGACACACTGTCCAAGATCAGTTGTCATGATGAAATTTCATCTTGCCCAAGGATCAAACTGGTGGCCCCTCGATTACAAATTCAATGCTCTCCCTATTGAGCTAACTTCATTCATAAAGATCATTGCTTCACCTGTCCAGTATCAACGGAGGCTTAGACCATTACTCCATTTTCATTCTTTAAAAGTTGATAATTTACTGTGTCTTCTTTGTTTAAAGTTGAAAATTTTCTCTGTTTTCATTAAAGTTGATTATAATTCCATTTTTATTAGTTTAAGTTAATAATTTACACCATTTGCATTAAAAATGATAATTTACTGCGTTTTCTTTGTTTAAAGTTCATAATTTACTCCTTTTTCATTAATAGGTAAACGTTGATAATCATGTTTTGATTATTTTACAGGTCATTTATGTATTCCAGAAACCAAAATTGAGATAGGTATGTAAATATTTTTTGTTGGTTTTAGTCTATTTAAAGAGCATTTTAATCTATATGATGTTATTATACAGAGTTCTGCTTTAAATTAAGTGGATTTTTTATAGCGAATGTGACTTTCTCATTTAATGCATTTCTCGGATCAAGCCCATGCTTCCTTATATTTAAAAAAATACGGGAGGGGAGAACAGCATTGTTTCTTAATTCTTTTTTATCACAGTACATGTACTTGTACTGTGTCAGTAAATACAATACAGGTAGTATACAAAAATAGTTTACAGTCACCTTTCTTTTTATAGTTTATAAAAATAGAACAAAAATAAACCATTTGTTGAACAATTAAGCCAAATTTGATTTATAACTGCTTGCATTTACAAATTTAGAAATATACCATATTTTATGGTCAGAAATAGAACATTATTTTTACATTATCCTTAAAACTTCCTTTGGCCTGTGGCTGTTAGTTTTATTTGCACTTCCATCAAATTAATTGGCCATTTGCAGCTTTCCTTTGCCCAAATATTTGTTGGACAGGTAGCCCTTCTGCTCTGATAATACTTTAACATTGATAATTATTGTGAGTTCAAAAATTAGCAAATAAAAATTCAGGCTGAATATCTTTTTAAAGAAACTACTTGTTGCTTTTAAATTTATAAAATACAAATGTAAATGTTGATTGTCTCCTTTACAGAGAGAAGTCCTGGTGAATATCTAATAGTAGATGGTGACAATTATGCTGTTGTAGGGTAAGTGATCAAATTTCTTTCTTATCCTGAATATCCTACTGATTTTGAATGGACTTAACCATGCTTTGAATGTGGAACAATCCATTGTTAGTCTAAGGGATTTTGTCATTACAATTATGAGAATACACTAAATTAAAACATCAGTCAGAAAGAATTCCTGATATATTTTAAGTTCAATGTCTAGATTTTGAATATCACTGAACTCAATAATTTAGTTACTTTTTTTACCTTGTTTTGTTTTAAAGATCTTGCTATTTGTAGACCTTGTTTTGTTTTAAAGATCTTGCTATTTGTTAGATTTATAGAAAAACAAAAGTCTTAAGTGTGTGTGCCTCCAGTATAGAGCCAGGTAAGACTGCAGGGATATGTATGCTGGCCTGGCTCTATACTGGAGACAAGGCTGATATGATCACTTACAGTTCCAGTAGGGTAAAGATTAAAGTCTAGTTCTGGTTTTGCTATAAACAGTATGTCCTAAGATACTTTGTCTGCTGCAAATTTAGAATATTGTATGTCTGGCTATAATGGGTTGTATCATTGTAGAATCAACTAATTTACTAATTCAGTTAGTGCCTGCTGGCATAAGACTGAAATTTAATTGGAAATTATTGCTGAAGTTAAGCTATAAAGATTATCAAAAGAGAGATTTGATGCTCTACAATTGTATGCAGACTTTTGAGTTTTCTTTCTGTTTTTCCTTGGCTTTAAATGTAGTGATTGACTTTACGATGGTTGTCTAAAATGATTTCTGTGTAACTGGAAATTCTGTTTATGAATTTTAATTATTTTGTAATTTCAGGACAGTGTTATTACTATTGAAGATGGTGATAGAGTATTGTCAGTGTTCAGATGATATTCCAGCAGTGTCTGCAGATCTTCTAACTAGACTTGTAGATCTACTTAAGGTATGATATCTGTCAAACATGTAACTATAGCAACTGTGCACATTTTGGACAAGACAAGGTTGATTTTTGACCAAGTTTTGTTGTATTCTTCCTACTATTACAGAAGTCTTTTGTTTTAGATTTACTAGTCCTAATATTTTGACTTAAATTACATTATTTGAGAGTAAGTTGAATCTCAATAGTGATTAATATAAAGTCATAACTTTATTTTATTATGCCATAGATGAAAATGAATATAATTCTATGTTCAAATTAAGGTAGAATATCTAAAGATTTAGCAGAATTCTGTTTTCCATGCCAGCTAGGATGAAAACAAATTTAATTAGAATAAAATAGCTTCGAAACTGCTTAAAAATTCTGAAATCTTTAAACAAATTTTTACCTTTTCCTAGGAAAACTAAAATGAAATTTAAGTGTTTGACAATAATTCTGTTTAAAACTGAAAGAAAGTGCAGTTTGTATGCATGAAGTTAAATTCTTCCATTTTATTTTTCAGATATTTAATTCAAGGACTTGTCAGCTGGTGCTAGGGGCTGGTGCATTAGAATTAGTAGGCCTCAAAACTATATCAACTAAAAATCTAGGTACTTTACTCTTCTTTAAAACTCCCAGTGATATCTGTTTTCTATACAATGGCAAATTTATAACTTAGCTTTATCTCACAATTTTGATAGATAAATGATTATTCTTATATCTTATAGTAATCAGGTTGCCAATTGTTTTGATATTCTTCCTCTTTTGTATCGTATCTTAAAATAAAATATTTTTCCCTGTCATCACAAAATTGTAAACCCCAGAAAAAATGTATCTTTCCTACTTGCATCTAAATATGTCTATCTTTATCCATTTCCTTGTTGTCACCATTAGTAAACCCTAAAATAATGTTGCCATACTATGAGAATCTGTATTTTTTATCCCAAGACAGACAGCTGTGTTAACTGACATGCAGGTTAACTAATAATACCTGCTATTCAGTTAAGGCACTGTGCATTAATGAGTATAAGATTTATCTTCCAGCACATTTTCAATGGAAAGGTCACTTAACTATGATAAATATAAAAAGACATTTGTATTGTTGTGGATATATTTTCAGCTTTAGCATCACGCTGTCTACAACTAGTTGTTTATTATATGCCGATGGTTAGAAAACATTTTGAGGAGAAGCTAGTCAATAATAAAACAATCAACATGCTTAAACATTTCGATCAAATATTAAAGGTAAGCAATACTGTACATTTTATAGTGAACAGTTTAATATATATTTTGTTTTTTTAAGACCTCAAAAGAAGTTATTAAGTTATTTCCATACTTGCCCACTCAGCTCTACAGGGAGAGCATTGGATTAGTAATCCAAGGGGTCTCTGGTTCAATCCTCACTTGTGACAATTTCTCTGTGACAATTAATCTCAGACATCCAGTTTTATGATAATTTGTTACCAACCGCTGAATCAGAAATCAAGTGGGATAAGTAATGGGTCACATACGGAGAAATTTGTAATAACTGGTTAGTTATCCAGGAAGGCAAGTAAGATGGGTCGACTGCAAAGATATGACCAAAGCATGTATACTAATCTTCGTAAAAACCAGAATGACAAAACTCTTTTATAGATATTGGGATCTCAAAGGTTATGTACATGTAGGTTTTTTAAGGGTGAAGAAGTGCTCATCTTTGTCATTTTGTCAGTAGAACTGAATTTGACCTGGAGACTGACATCATAATTATAATGTTGTTTATTGATATATTCAATAAAACACACATGAATTGACATTTCATTTTATACTTTCTCAAAAAGCTTTTTTTTTTCAAGGGAACATATTTAGATATTATGTACTAAATCAACAAACAGGATCTAATAAAACCAAAGACATGGCACATGAACATGGCAGCAAAACTCATATGGCCACTACAAGCTTTTCTAGTTGAGAAAGATCTCTTATGCCCCCTTCCCCCTACCCCAATCCCAACGCATTATTTTATGCATTATCATCATAACTAAATTATATTAACTACATGTATTTGTGAATGTACCATAAGTCATTAGTGTTTGGTTTACTTATTGTTGAATGTGAAATTATTGTTTTTGTATTACAGGACTATCAGGACCATATAGACGAGATCTCAAATAAACTAGTCACCATAATGGAGAGCATGGTAGATTCACAGTTATCAAGGGTATGTTACTCTGTGCTAAACTAAAAATAAAGCCATACACAGTTGGTTCCCTTTACATATTACAATCCTAACACTGGGGTCACAGAAAATGATTAGCCTTAGACACCAGTATAGAGACAGGCCAGCCTGTACTATTGTGCAGTATGACCAGGCTGTATACTGTTGACTGACCAACTTCAAATTTTCATCTTGATATTTCTAAAACCCATTATGGTCAGCTTCAAAAATAGAAACTGGATCAGTCCATTTTGGAAAAAACAACATTTTAAGTACATGGCTCACATCATATGGAGTTATAAATGTACAAAAGGTAAGTAACTCTTTGCTGTAGTCTGTAAATACATGAAGTATTCTTTCCGTTTACTCTGTCTAATATTGCATTCTATGCAAGGGAATGTGTGAGAAAGGCTATATTCATCATGTTTTCATTTAACAATATCACTGAATAGTGTACTTCTTTTAGAACATGTATGATTTTGCCAAATTAAATGATTTAAGTTACTGTCTGTAGTTTGTTTAAAGTTTGTAGAAATTCCATCATAGGAATATGATGTTTTCATCAAAAGTATATAAACATTGTACTTGGTTTTCATTAAATGTTATTTTTTTATGTATTTTTTAACAAACAGATTTAGATTTCATAAATTATTTTATGTATACATTTGTTTTTCATTTTTATGTTTCATAGGATTTTTTTTATTTATTTTATGTGCATGCATATTTCATAAGGTTTTTCTTATATGTATATTTCAGTGGGAAGTGAAGGCTCCCATGCCGTCCTCCTGTTTCCGTGCAATATGTAAACAAATGGCAAAACTTCATGAAGCTATCATTGACATTCTTCCTCAGGAACAAGTAAAGGTATGCCATGTATCCCTGCTGAACCTTTTCCTACATTGATACCACATCAGAGTTCTAGATACATAGTTTCTTATTGCACCAACGTGATGTATATTTGAGGATTTGAAATTTTCTGGTCATATAAGCTGTAAACTCTATATGTGCCAAAAACATGAAAGAAATTGTCAAGAGAGGCACAGAAGTTGTAAAGAATGATATGTACTACTCGCTTCCTGAAAGCATTTGTGCCCAACAAAGCATTTGCGACCAGCGTGGATCCAGACCAGCCTGCGCATCCGCACAGTCTGATCAGAATCCATTCTGTTCGCTTACAAACCCTATAACAAGTAGTGAAACTGATAGCGAACAGCATGGATCCTGATCAGACTGCGCAGATGCGCAGGCTGGTCTGGATCCATGCTGGTCGCAAACACATTATGCTGGATTTGTCATGACACGGCTCATTTGTATCTTTATATATTTATAAATAACACTGGCGATAGTCAATATTGTCAACCCCAAATATATTTCCCACTGTGAAGACTCATGAATCAAAGATATAGCATTTATTCAGTCTGCCTATTTTCATCTCTCTATTGATCTTTACATCTTATTCTATTATCAGGAGCCTTCTTACTTAAACATTAGTTACATCTAAGAGTTTCATTTTGGCATTTTGAGAAATGACCTTGAGATAGGGGCCTCCTTAGCTGAACTCAAATCATCCCTCACTCGAAATTTCACCTGGAACATTGAATTCATTCTTATAGAATGTTGGTGGTTCTACTCACCTACTTGATTATGCCTGAAATAATGCACAGACGGTCTTCCTGGGATCTTCCTGCACGAATAAAGCTGTATAGTTGCCATGTGGCCTTTACGGTGTTGATGTGACTCCTTGCAAAGAAGATGTTTCTTCTTCTGTCAATTAAAACTATATGCCATTACGGTTTATTTACCAAAACTGTATGAAAAGATGTTAAAAAATGATCTTTATTTTTTTAAGGCAATATTTACCAGAATCAATCAAACATTTAAGAAAGTGTTACGACAACAACTCGTTCATCTCAATGTAACAAATAATGGAGGACCACAACATGGGTATTGTTTTATTTACCTACTTTTTACACCTAATAATGGGCCTCGCGGATATATAAGTTTATAAATTTTGCTTCTTAAATAAAATGGTATGAAAACATGGCTTTCATTCAGTCAGGGGCAAGCCATTGTTTCCTTGAGCAAGAAACTTTACACTCATTGCTAAGTACTGGTTAGTTCCAGGAACGAATTCGAGAGTGTTTCAATAAGCTTATAGCTTCCAACACAAACTAAAATGAATTTGTATAAAGATAACTTAAGACAAATATTATGTACATTTCTTTCAGCAACAAAATCCCTTGTTTGGACTGTCAAAGATCTTTCATTTGAATATTTACTAGCTGACTTAACATTTAGTCTGGTGGCAGCACTGAATCTACCTGGTGCAAACCAGAATTATCCAGCACATCTGTGCAGTCTGATCATGGTTTGCATTGTTCACCATTCAGTCAGTTCTCATTTTGAGATTTTCTCTAAAAAACAGGTGGTTTTGTCCAGAGATTGAAAGATAGACAAGTGCATTTCAGATATTTGACATTGTAACTTGTTAACAGAGCATTTTCTTCTATTATTACACTTCTTTATTATAAAAAGTTTGAGCACTGGACATATGTTGCAAAATTTGACAACCAGTTGCGTATTTGGAATTAGATATGGTTCAGAATAAGTAAGTAAGTAAGTAAGTAAAGTCTTTATTTACTGAGGCTACACATTTGGTTGCCCAATCTTCCATGTGGGCCTCAAAAACATAAATATACATAAAATATACATAATTTACATCATGGTTATACAAAGATATTGAAAATGGTGTATAAGATATTGAAAATGGTGTTTTGACTATTAACGTATATGGCATTGGTTTATTACCCTATTACAATGAATTAGTATGACATATTAAAAAAACTAATTACAGAATGGCTGAATTACTTTTTCCTCTAATTTTGTAGGCTTGTAACATCAGATCTGACATTCTATGCGGGCAGCTTTAAAACACTGAGAGGCCTTGAAGATTTAGCACAAGATGTTCACGACGTCTGGGACAAGAGATGACCTTCACCTCTTATGCTGATGATTATCTGGGTCACTGTATGACCTTGACATTGAGTCAATGAGGCAGTCACCTTCACTGCTTGTGGGTTTAGAAGTCATCATCAAATGACCTTGACCTCATTGCAGCTATAACCTTCATTATTCAAGCTTCATGGTTATCAAGGTCAACATATGACCATCTGTTGGGTGCACTCATTGTAATCCAATATTTAATAATCTGAAGGATATACAAAAGACTTATAGGTGTCTCCATCATTGTTCATGAGGACAGGATCACAGTTCATCTTATCAACTGGCATGTACGCTACTCATGGTCAAGTGGGTTATTTAACTTAAGAACAGACTTCAGTTTTAGTCTCACTTGTTCATGCTGACTTTTAACACATTTATGTCTCAGATGTTGAAAGTTTGTTCTATTTACATAATGTACTTTATCATTATATATATTTTGGGGTAATAAACACTGGGAAATAAAAGAAGGTCAATCCTATTTCATATGGATATGCAAAGTTAATGCAAACATTAACCTTTGACCTTAAGCTGCTTTCAGTTTAACCTTCACCTTAACTCCTCTAGATATGTTTATAATATTGTATGACCTTTTAGCTGTTGATTTCTTCTTTTTTAAAGCTACTTGCAAAACATATCTGAAAGGTTACTAACAGCTGAACTATGTAGACACATTAAGTATTAGACAGTGAATGACCTTCACCAAAGAGACTTATTAGAATATAGCTTCCATTTGTAGATAAGAATATTTTTTATCAAGTATGATATTAATTATATCAAACTAATTTTTATTTGGGTTGAGAAAAATGAATAACTTAAATGTTAACATGAGCCTATTGCAGCAACTCTATGTACATGTATCTTGAAACAGGCTTTTTTTTTCATTTTTAGTTTTGAGGTATGCAAAATATCACATTTCTTTCTCAGCCATTGAGCATTAGAAAACCATCAAACTTTATAAAAAAAAAAATGTTTTCTTTTTAAAGGAACTGAGTATTTGATTATGTATTACTAGCTATTGTTGCTCTAAATTTACATATGTTTTATAATCTATAAGACCTGAAAGAAGACGAAAGGGGCCAAGTAAGTAAAATTTGTTTATATATCTTTTAAAGCTCAATGATTTTGGTTCACTCCTGGCCGTACTTAGGAGTCTGCTTATGTCTTTAATTGTGCTAAGTTGGTCTTCTAAGGTCTTTCTTAAAAGTGGTAGAATGCTGGAGTTGTTAATGTGTTCTATCTAGTTGTTTAAGGATTGCTGGCAGTATGGGTTCAAAAGCCTTTACACTCACTGCTGAATACTGATTTTTTCCAGAAACAGATTTAAATATATGACTTTAAGCTTTAATTTCAAGTCTAAATAAATTCTGTGCAATTTTACAATTTCCTACATTGTTATGGCTTGAAAGTCACCATATGACTGTCCATAATAATTGTTTGTCAGGCTCTGATTTCAAATTAAACAAGATCATTTAATAATATTTGAACTTATTTTTTGCCAATATTTATCATTCAATACACAAAAATCTTCCATGCATGTAATCAACTTATCAGTTTATTTAACAAGTTCTTGTTGTAGATTTATTAAAAAAGTTGCCCAAACTTATACTTTATACATATATGAGCCGCATCACGACAAAACCAACATAATGGGTTTGCGACCAGCATGGATCCAGACCAGCCTGTGCATCCTCGCAGTCTGATCAGGATCCATGCTGTTCGCTATCAGTTTCTTGTTATAGTGTCTGTAAGCGAATAGCATGGATCCTGATCAGACTGCGCGGATGTGCAGGCTGGTCTGGATCCGTGCTGGTCGCAAACCCATTATATTGGTTTTGCCATGGCGCGGCTCATATATGTTAGGTCAGTGAGTTTTGTCTGCATATAAACTGTATTTATTAGTCAAGTCCTTTAATAGTTGTATGTTTTTAACCAGGTTTTCCGAAGGAAAAAACTGGTTATTAGATTGAGGTATGTCGGCGGGCGGATGGGCGGGCGGACGGGCGGGCGGGCGTTAACAATTTCTTCTGTGCGCAACTCCTCCTAACATTTTCTCAACGGATTTTGACCAAACTTTCACAGAAGCTTTGTCATCAAGTGCCCTGGCGCATATTGTCGGGGTTTTGCCATTGGATAATACTTGACCTAATTATGGCCCTTAGTTGTTTTTTCTTATATAGAATATATAGTGAACAATTTCTTCTGTGCGCAAACTCCTCCATCATTTCTCAACGGATTTTTGACCCAAACTTTCACAGAAGCTTTGTCATCAAGTGCCCTGACACATATTGTCGGGGTTTTGCGATTGGATAATATTTGACCTAATTATGGGCCCTTTGTTTGTTTTTCTTATATAGAATATATAGTGAACAATTTCTTCTGTGCACAACTCTTCCTATATTTTTTCTACGGATTTTGACCAAACTTTTACAGAAGTTTGTCATCAAGTGCCCTGGCACATATTGTCCGGGTTTTGCCATTGGATAATATTTGACCTAATTATGGCCCTTTGTTTTTTTTTCCTTATAAAGAATATGTAGTGAACAATTCCTTCTGTGCGCAACTCCTCATACATTTCTCAACGGATTTTGACCAAACTTTCACAGAAGCTTTTTTATCAAGTGCCCTGGCACATATTGTCGGGGTTTTGTGATTGGATAATATTTGATGTAATTATGGCCCTTTTTTTTTTCCTTATACAGAAATATATAGTGAACAAATTCTTCTGTGCTGAACTAGTCCTACATTTCTCAAAACAGATTTTTGTTCAAACTTTCACAGAAGCTTTGTTATCAAGTGCCCTGCGCGCATATTGTCAGGGTTTTGTGATTGATAATATTTGACCTAATTATGCCCCTTTGGTTTTTTTTCCTTATACAGAATTATCAATATATAGTGAACAAATTCTTCTGTGCTGAACTAGTCCTACATTTCTCAACGGATTTTGTTCAAACTTTCACAGAAGCTTTGTCATCATGTGTCCTGGCGCATATTGTAGAGGTTTTGTGATTGGATAATTTTTGACCTAATTATGGCCCTTTGTTTTTTTTCCTTATACAGAATACATTTTTTCCTTATACAGAATATACAGTGAACACTTCTTCTGTGGCAATTCCTCCTACATTATTCATGTTTTACATTGCACATAGTTACATTGTTTATTGCTTGCATTTGTATTACAAATACAACATATTTATCTACAATGGAGATAATTGAAAACCTGGTTTCGTGGCATTGCCATGTTTCTTGTTTACTATTTAACTTGCCTCATTTTGGTAAGGAATATTTATTTTTGAGTCCAGCATTGCTGGGATGATTTTAGGCTTGTCTGCTTCATAGAATTCAAAATCGGACTATTATGATCACTTGGTTGTTGATGATGAAATCTTAGAAAACCTTCAATTTCTCTTAAAGTATGAACGATATCAACACTAATCTTTGAATGCTTGCTTTTGATTATTAAGATAAGGCACTGTAGGAATACAAAATGGCATTATATAATTTTGGAGTTGTGTCCCTTTTTAACTAAGAACTTTTGTCAAAACAGCTTATTAATTTCAAATGATTTCTAAACTGTCAAAGGTTTTCAAAATGAATCTTGGAATACTGGAATTGTAAGACAAGCAGCATTATTTTAAAAGCTATATTTGAGTGATGTCCCTTCTTAACTTAGAAGAGTTGTCAAAATTGCTTATTAGGTAGAATCATTTGTACAATCATTGAATCAACATAAAGCTTGGAATACTTTATTGCCATGATGTGATGCAGTTATGAGACAAGGAGCATTATCCCGATAGTATTAATTTTTAAGTTATGTCCCTATTTATCTAAGAATTTTTATTAAAATTGGTTATTGATAAAATATTGAGAGAAAAAAAACAACTAAAAGATGTTGTACATATTCTTGGGGACAGTGTGTAGGGCAATTGGTTCAGTATGACGTCCTATTCTATTTCTAGAGTTACGTACCTTTTTCAACTGGAAAATAATTGAACTATGAAAATAACTGAATATCTTTAAAATTAACAAAATTATTCATCTTACTGAGTAGAGGTGGAGTCCAAAAGAACCGAGATTATTTTTTAGTCATTTTTTTTAACAGACGAGGGTCAGCATCGTATGCGGTGCTCCTGTTATCAGCGATGCTATACTAGAAATTGTGTCTTGTTCAAATATCTCACTGGAAGTTATGTAAACATTTAGTTGATACTTGTATTTGTCTACAACACTTACATTATGTTGAGTGGTTATGGTTGCAGTTTTACAATCACTTGCTCATTACTGCTGTGGGTCCGATTCTGAGTCGAAGCGTTGGCTTATTTTATGAGAGGAAGCAACCTGTCTAGTTTACTGATGGTTGCTAGTATTAAACCTGTGCCAGTTTGTGACTGAAATATTGCATGAAGAAACTCCTAGCGTTTTCCTGCAGCAATAAAACATAAAAGTTGCCATAAGACATTTTAACACTGTTGGCTGATTTTGAATGGAAACTCAAAAAACAACCCTGTGTCTACATATGCATATTCATTATTAACACCAATAAAAATTTTACTTTGTTAGTGACATGTGAAGCAAAAATAAAACAGTATAAATTATTATTATATAATATTTTTGGAGTTGTTTGGTGGTTCACTGTTCTACCACAGCAAGTGTTCATGGTTGGCAATGTATTTATCATTTTTTTGTTGCTCTTGTATTTATTTTAATGCATTATAGATAGAGAACCAAGTTATTCTGTGATACTATTAAAACATGAAATAAAACACAAAATTTTAAAACATGATTTGTGTTAGTGTTTAGTTTGTTTCAAATTTAAAATTAATGGCTCTGGTTGTGTTTTTTTCTCTATTGAGCCAAATATGCAACTCAACTCATGTGTAATGGAATAGATTGTAAAACTTTGAAGTAATTGGCGTCATCATGAGATTTCTTGTGCTGAATTCAAGAACTTTCCAGCTAGATTACTGAACGTTTATTGTTTTCAGGTGCCCGTCTGTGCCTGAAATAATGCACGGAGGGGAGACCTGAGGTCTCCTTTGACTATTTGACTAGTAAAGCTGGAAAGTCGCCACATGACCTTTTCAGTGTTGTTGCGACGGTAATTGAAAATGAAAATAGAATTAATAATTTTTACCATTTATGAATTTTATGATATTTCATTGGATGTAGGCAAACAATTTTTCGGTGTTATTGCATTATATAATCACAATAACTTGTAATAGAATGACCATGTTAAGAAATATTTAATGTACATTTATGTATCTGAAGGTTAATGACTAGTTGTTTGGACCAGGGGTTTTGAAATACACTGTCTAGAAAGATACAATTTTTTTTACATATTAAAACCAGCGGATAATGTTCTTATTAATTATGCAATGATGTAAATAGGAAGAAATAACGTGCAATATTTCTATGAGTCCGGTTTTATTAGTGGACTATTATTTTCAGATTGCCAGGTCTTTAATTCCTTACTTTCTGCTCTTCATATCCGGGTATTGCACAAGTTTCATGACAACTTCTTAGTGTACGTCACTCGGTTATCATACTAGTATGTTGGCATTTAGCACTAGGATTTAGAGATTGTACAGCATCTATGAATATAATCGCTACTAAACATTTATATGCATGTTAATATATGTTTTGCAATTAAATATATGACGCGTTTCTGTTGATTATTTCGCTAACATTTCGCAAAAACAAAAATTAAAGCAACATTTACTAGCGCAGTCGACAAAAGATCCCGGAATCACAGACTCGCAGAAAATATTCTGTGAATACGTATACAAAGCCTGTTTTTCTCAAATGTACTCAAGCTTCAAAAACATGGGAGCAATGACCTATGCATGTATAGAAATGCAACCAGTATGATGTCTTTTAAGTGTGCTTTCTTTAAACACCGTGACATAATTATGCTGGAGCAATCAAAAGACAATATTTTGCAAACATCATTGGATGACGTAATGAGTTCAAAATGAATTGATTATTTATCAGTCATAAGATGTGAAAATGATGCCAAATCATTTCATATTCCATAATCGCCATGTGTGGCCGCGTTCTTTTTCCGTATTTATATCAGAAGGGAATTGAATGTTATCCGAATGTGTTTACATTCACCAATTATAATGCAGAACACAAAGTTTCTGTACCAAGTGGTTTTAAAACATCACGTGAATATTTTGTTAAGCATAAAAAGGCTATTGAAACTGCTTCAATATCTTTTTAAGAGCTTGTTATTAAATCTGACAAGTTGAATGCAGTAAGAACAATATTTCTTTGCCATCAATGCGAGAGAAATCAATATTTTTGCTTGTCAAGGTCGCTTAGGTGTTTACTTTACAAATTATATCTACTTTTAATCGCCTGAACATCCTTACAGATTGTCAGATCTTATTGAAATGGTCCGACTTCTGATATTTATTTACAGCCATTGTCCGATTGTCACTTTTGATCGTCTGCTTTTCTTTAACGACAACCGAGGGTCGCTTATGTGCCAGAGTGAAAATAATTGCTATAAAAGACGGATATTTTGGTCCGGATACCCTGTATTATTTAATGAATTACACGATTTTACTGATTATACGGTTTATTCTTGCCGTTTACAATGGTAAAACTGATTGATCGTATGCGCTTTTCTATTTTCATTGATAATTGTAACATACAACATACAATTTACATAAACAAAATACAAATGTAGTTAAAACATCTTCATTGCCTTTTGGTTAGGCGTTATATTTGGCGCCCTTTATGAAAATGTCGCTTTCGGTTGTTAGGCATAGCGTCGGTAGCTACCTGGGATACATGAATATTAACAATGCATGTGTTCAAAATTAAACGATGTTCGCGAATAGTGTCTTTCTTAGATTCTGAAAAGGTAACCAAAAAAAGACTCTATCAAATACAAAGACTGAAAAAAATGCAAACAAGTTCTAGATGTGTTTAAAGGAATGCCCGACACGGAAAATTTGAAAATGTTGCACCTTTTCATTGATGGTTCGTATACTTAATACATGTAAGACTTAAAACTGCATGCCTCCAGATTCATGCTATTATATTCATGACTTGTTTTAATGTTTTAAAATGTAAATATCCTCCTCAAGTGAACAAAGAAAGTAATTTACAAAAAATGCCAAAAAAATAGGTCAGAATACGCAAAAATAGTCCTTACTGCGTTAGTCACGCAGTACAATACAAAAATATGGTAAATATTGCTGTAATATCAGTCATTTATTCCATATAGCACTTAAATTATTTCTTGAATTCTTATTTTTGCTTTTCTTTAAGTCTTAGTAACTTTTTCTCAAGGTTGATTTTCTTGACATATTTTAGGCTCATCTGGAGTCTGCAGCTTTAAAGCTGATGTGAATTTTAAATAAACCGATTATTATCAATATAAAATTTTGTTGAAAAAAAAGAGACTGTCTTGTTTCACAATTTATGGGATGACAAACATAAATGAGCCACGTCACGACAAAACCAACATAATGGGTTTGCGACCAGCATGGACCCAGACCAGCCTGCGCATCCGTAAATAAATACATAAATAAAAAAATGGGTTAATAAGCTTTTTCTTTGTCATCTGATAGCTTTAGTAAGAAAATAATTCTGAAACCAAAGATTTGATTGAAAATATCGTATAAAAACTTATATAAATCAACTTAAAGCCTAAATAATCTCGTGTTCTTTTTTAATTTATGCAATAACAGAATCAGAGTATACACAAAAGAAACAACATAATCAAAACAAAATACTAATAAAAGTAATAATCCTCTTCACGCTCGGATATTAAGGGACTTAAGCTTAGCTATTTATTTTTCTGATACCAATATTATATCAGTAAATTGTAAATATTTTATTAGTTGTATACACTATATTGATATAATAACAAACGATTGTGTAATGTTGCCCCTCATTAAGTCTATGAAAATTTTAAGTCATTAAGACCCTAGGTCAAATCGTTCACGTTTATCGGAATGGCGGTTTTCTTATATCAGCGTTTTCTTTCCATTAATGAAATTTACTTAATTGATTTGTAAGTCAAACGGTACAAGAAAATCGGATTCTGTTTCTAGTTTGTTGACGGTGAAACCGGAGTGTCAAGAAAAACCTCAACACATTTGTATGTCTTCCATCACAACTGATAATCATTTATGTACTATTTCCTATAAGAGTAATAGAATCAAATTATTAAGTAATGGAAATGTATTAATGATTAAGAAATTGTATTAATATGAATTTTGTCTTTATTTCCATGAAATAATTTTGTCTCTATATCCCTCAATTAAGAACGTTTTGCAAACAGTATAAAGAAGATGTAGATATTTCTATATTTAATATTCAATCATCATTACTAAATTAAAATTAAAGGCATATTATTCTTCAAAAATTCATATTTTTTTAATTCTGTAGAAATGTTAAACATGTGTTTGATAATGTTTTGATCATGGGTTTAAGAAAATGTTACATGTTTAACAACTGAAGAAGTAGTGCTGAACATACAGTTCTGTGTTATAAAGGTAGCAAAATATAAAACGAAGTAGTGTTTGACTTCCATACAAAATACTTATTCACTATAATTTTAACAATTGCCAACATGACAAAATCAGCAAAAGACAGTTTATGTATATGGAAACATGAATTTTTAAAAACCGTAACAAGATACCAAAAAATCGAAAACAGTTTTTGAGAAATGAAGATAGTAGCATTTCTCAGGCACAATGGGCCTTTAAATCAAATTTCATTTCATTAATAATCGTGATTGTTATATATACCCTATTTAAATCATTCGGTTGAGAATATTTCGAAAAACGTGTCGGCAAATAATGTATCATTTACATATATTTATTACATTTTATTCATTGCGTGAGACAGAGCAAACACTTGATTGCTTGTTATAATTATATACAGATGATCTCTCACTTTAGAGAACGTACAATAACAAAAATCAATAACAAAAAAGCCATTAAAAAGTATAAATGAATAAAACATTGCACAAAGTACCTTGGGGACTCCATATTCTATGAAAGTGTAACATACACTACTGTTGCAACTGTAATAATGTTGCTTTAATAAAATATTTATCGTAACCGTAAAATTTTCTATGTAAGAAACCGTATCGTTGGTGAGCCAACTTCTATGATTATTAAAGTCACACTTAAAATCATATGTACTTTTCGGCAAAAAACAACATAAATACTATTCATTTGTTTCACTTGAATAAACTAAAACTAATTGGTCTAACTTTTATCAAACTGTTTTTATGTCGTCATCATCATCGTCATCATCGAGTAGTCGAGACTTTGATGACAGGTAAGTATCATCGAGCGATTTGATTACCGGAAGTAGTTTAGGAGACAGAGAGTCGTCTGTCGGAGGCGACAGGGAATCTTGGGATAGGTGATGCGATTGTAACGGTACAACTCTCCTGTACCGGTCACTGGGACGAGGTCTTAGGTCAGGCATACTCATACCCTTCTTGACCGAGTGGAGTACATCCTGATAAAATCGAGACTTCGTCGGCAAGTGATGTGTTAAGAATCTATCACAGAATGGTTTTTCGTCTTTTTCAGAAATTCCTTTCATATCTAAAGGTTCTGTCGTGAACACACAGTCATGTTTTGGAGCGTATTTCGCTTTCTTTCCTTTACGTAACTTTTTCACCTTTGTTTCTAATTTAGGTATATCCGCATAATTTGGCATTCGCCGGCAAATGTTTCTTAAATCCATCCGCAGTTTATCTCTTTCGCGGGTATATCTCTGCTCTGCGGCATTACGATATTTTGTAAGCACCTTTTCTTGAATTTTTAGTTTGTAGTTTAATTGCATATTCATAACCTTTGTTTTTTCTATTGCGTTTGCGTCCAATTTATTATAAATATCCGGCACACATGCATTGTTAACCGGCGGAGGGATGCTGTCGGTCATCCCCGTACCCATTCCTTCATGCACCGTCATTTTTATATATCAAAACTTAAATTCGAAATAATATAAATCCGTTAAACTTTAAACTGCCTATGAACGCCTCCTCCACTTTCACATGATTCCGTCTTTTACAGCGACACTTCCACTTAACTTTGCTTTTCTTTTAAATTCCAATTCATGTAGATCTATATTTCTTTTTTGTATATAACCCATTTCAATTAGATAAATTTTAGGCATTTACAGCGCCTGTAAATTCTTTTTTCAAGTATTTGTGCATTTAAGTAATATTTAACTTTCCATTTGTATGCACGTATATAAGTACGTATTTAAGTGGAGTCAGCCTTCTTTTCAAATACACCACTCACTCCAGATGTATTTACTTTTTTTAAATACGCCCTTTCATGGCTTACATCGCCAACGAAATCGGATGAAATGCTATGTTGTAGTTGTATACTTATTGAGTCTCAATTTCAATCGAAAGTCTATAGACGTCTGCGCAGCTGAATCGCTTTAAAATCCATTAATAAATTAAAACACGTGTGTGATTTTAGTCTTCGCGGTTATGTTTGACTTTTTGCTATGTTTACATTATTTTAAGCCATCTTTTGTCTATAAGAGTGTTTCCTATATAAAAATTCTCGTCTCTTTTTGTCGATTTTACTGTTTGTTTTTATAGCATTTAGTACAAACAGACAACATCACGTTTGAATAATCCACTATTTCTATGGTCAATTTCAGCGTATTATAATCAATTGTTAAGATAAGGTAGATTTACTTTCTAAATAAAGAAATCCAATCTCAAACTTAATACGTTGCTTTAGCATCTAATTTCCCCACCGGTAAATTAGTTTATTATCTATCAGGGCGAATAAATATATGCAGAATAACTTTACTATTTAAGGTATCAGAAACCAATTTGCCCAGATGAATGAAAAGTTTTTCATTGCTATTCAATTTTAAGACGCGAAAAAAAGTTGCAGACGACAGTTTTTTGCTCTTCACAAATGGAGAAAATAATAACTGATATTGACTTAAATAGATAGATATATAGTACATTCATCGGACTTTTTATGTTTGCTGGAGAGTTAATTAAGAAGTCTGATAATAGTTACGTTATAATAGAGGAAATAACTAACGTTTCCTTTTAAAAAGAATATTTCATATTCAAGGGACTTTCCTATGAAAGTAAATATACGAAATTCAGAAAAAAGTGTTGATTTGGGTAAATGGAAGCCTTAAAACGATGCTCCCGCGAAACCGGATTTATTTTCACAATAAACGCTAATAAATTCATACGCGTCAATTCCTTATCCGGCTACATTGTTCGTTTTCCCATACAGTAAATATTCCATGTCAACACAAATAGTAATCAGAGATACCCAGTTCTTCTATTATTGCCTGTAAATGCACCATGTCTATAAAACTTGAAGATAAATTAGTGTATTTACTGTAATATTTCGAATAATAAATAGCCGTTCTTATCTGCAAGAATAGAAAATCCGTCTCATTTTTGCCCCTTCTTAATCCGCCTTTAGTCCAGGAAAACAATAAGAACGCTACTGGTCAATAGGGTTATTCCGTCTGCACGTGGGAAAATGTCTACAAATTGAAGATGGAAAGTTACAGGGTACAAGGTTTCATCAATAATTTATAGATTGCGACAAATGGTCTCTCTTGGTACATCAGGACCGGTCATTGATCATAGTTATCATACAGTTTAATTAGTTTTATATATTTAGTGATAATATAGGCTACTCTTCAAGAAAAAAGGTATTAATTGGCATTGAAAAATCATGTATCGGGGAGGGTATGGGGTTGACAGCTATCGTTCTTTGTGATTTAGATTCTACAGAATACACTGTATATCCCGAAAAAAGATATCCTGAACGAATATCCCGATAATATCCCGAAAAATATCCTGAAAAAAAATATTTCGTATAACCACTTTTGAAAGCTAAATTTTGCCATTGGTTATGAATTGTTCGTGATAAAGTAGGTATGTAAAATAGGAATTTATACCCGATATTGTAAAAAGTGAATTGTTCCATTGTGTATGGTATATTTATGTGACTTCAGTATGCAATAAAATGCCTCTTATATTGGAAACAATTGAAAACTGATACATATTCTTGAAGCTGATACGTGTTATCGCTGCGATACCAGGAACCGTGGGTTCGACAACCGACCCCCATCTTTAGAAAGTAACTGTTAATATATTATAACTGAAACAGCTTGGTTTGAATTAGTTGGTACATTTTTATTTCCGTTTAATCAGACGGACTGCTTCGGCTAAAAATTTTAAGTGGAATGGGGGCGTCGTTAAGATTTCTTTTTTTTCTTTCTGTTTTTTTTTCCTGAAATATCTCATTGCACGTCAAGTGTTTTACAGGGTTTAATATAATGTCTGTGACACGCACTTTGCGTTTTTTAAAACATAAATTTCTGAAATTCTACTTGAAAAGGCGCGCATAAGTGCTACATTTTATACACTGTCTTATTAAAACAAATTGGTGATGATAAACATGTCAATCATGGCATTGAACTATAAAAAAGTGATCTGTATACAACTGAATTTATACAAATAGATAAATGGTTGAAACTATCGAAATAAACATGGGAAAGTACCGTTGTGTGCAATTTTCGTCTGCCTTCGATAAAGGATTAAGGGAAATAGACAAGAAGTTCCGAATGCGCTTCAACCATTCGGAACACTTCCCCGATTATGTAATTGATGGAAAGGGTAAAAAGTTGCGACTGTCACAGCGCCGATCTTCATGTGCGACTTTTTATTTATTATTTATTATTCCTAACTTTTATGAGCAATGTTTAATCAAGGCAACCCTCACGACATGACGTCATTGGTCAATCCTTTAATTATAGAAACAGTAATATAAATGTTTTATCAAAAATGACAGCAATGCCGTAAATTTCTCCCCATTTCAATAAACCATCGATCACCAAACGGGTCACGACCTAGCACGGCGGCTGAATGGGTTGTGTTTATTTAGTTTTATTAATCCAAAAACAATGAAATAAAGCCGGTGTCAGCTTACAAATATTTCTAGAGGATTATCAATCGATTAAATGAAGCTGGCGATGACACGAGTTCTTGTAATATATAGCTCTGTATGTTTGCGTTTGTTGTCAGTTATTGACAGTCTAATCTCAGACTGTCTGTAAAATAATAAACTTAGGATAATTAAACATTTATCATTCTTTTTGTTGCGTTTTAAGGCATGTCAGCTATAGTGGGCGACTTCCCCACAAGAGTTCATGTTAGACAGCTTGGTTCTGTTTAAATCAAGAATTTTCTGCTTTTGCTAATACAAATCGCCAAATGGAACTTTGAAGATGTGTACACAAAGCTTTATAGTATTATCATGATATTAATATATAGTCATGAATCCAGCCAAAGGTGTGTATTGACATCGGTCTGTATTAGAAATTACGGCGTCGCTCTAATAAAGGTGTTTTTTTCCCGCACACAGTCTTAATAACCATGTAAAATGTTTTTTGTTTTTTTCTGTGTGTCTTTTTGTTGTTATTTTTCTTATTGTTGCTGCTGTTGTTGTTTTTGTTGTGATGTGATATATTTTTAAAATACAAAAACTGTCCCTTTAAACTATCTGCTCTTGAAAATTCATCATTGAAAAAGAAAACGAACGAAAGCAATAGTATACATCACAAAGAAAGTTAATCCACTAAAAGTGGAAAAAATATGTGTCAAAAAATGAAAACTGGATGTCATTAAAATGACCATGTTTAGAGAGGAATATTATTTTTTTTTCATTCACTATATAAGAGGTATTTAAGAGTTTACAATGGTATTGATTATAAATGTAGCAACAATCGTTTCCATTCATTACAGTTGCATTATTCATTAATTCATTTCATTGAGTGTTGGATTTATTCAATGCACATACAATTTATCCGATCGTGAATTACGCATAATTGCCGTGAAATTAACGTTTTTTATTAAGCGACTGGAGTTCAATTACACCATTATCACTGCGCAACTAAAAGTAGTTCACAATTTGCTTTACGAAAACGCACCTACCAAAAAGTCATTATTATGGATTAATAATTATATATATTGAGATAGAAAACGTTCTCTTGTTACTTTTAAATTTGATTAATGAGAACAACGCGATGTTATGAATGTAATTTATACAATTACTTAGGTGTAGAAATGTTAAATGTGGCATGTGACGCACGGAAACCTTCCATTGTCTTCATTTTTTTTTTTATAAAAATCAGCGCACGTTTCTGTGACTAAAATTATATATTAAACAATAATTATATTCGCCTTCCTATTTCCATTTAGAATTAAAGTGAAACATCATGCATCGGGGTTAATTCCTAGGACTGCTCATGCATTAAATTGTTAACATTTGCATGTAAAATATTGAGAGAGAAAAATGCTTCAAGTTGGTATTAAAGTGTTAAGTTATTAAAATGGTCACGAAATACAAGTACAAAGTTCTGTTTGTACAAAGTACACGCGTTTGAGGTAACCGATCTTCGACTTATAAATAACTGTTACTTTACAGTGTATTGTTGAATGATAAGTTTTAAAAAATAATGTAAATCTTTCAGCCACCTGCATCACCCAAACAGTAAGAAACAAAAATGAAAGAACAAAGTAAATGCGAGATTGAACATTCAGAAATTTGTTGATACATTGATGGACGGCTGCATACGACGTTCTTAATAGGGGATTTGCAGTAACCAAAGATTATAATATAGAAAGCCACAGTATGCCCATGAAAGATATATCCATAGAGTAACGTAAGGGTCTACATTGAAAAAAGGTTGTTTTCTTATTTGTTCAAATAAGCAAATGAGCAAACAGTTAAATTTGAAATGATGGTTAAAAACACTTTTCGCAAGTGTGCATGTAATTCTCACTTTACATATTTTGCAAAGGATAATATTTAGATTTTACAACACTGTTGTCATTTTTGTCTTTTATAAATGATGTATTATGATAAATCATTCTTTTGTCAAATTTACAATAAACTTATAAATGTGGACTTTCTGTCTTACAGGGGGATAAATGTGGGTGTTATGTTAATAGATCTTAATTGAAATTTAATGCAAACATAAGTGTGTGTAAACATTATGAAAATTCATAAGGCGTATAATTATAAAATCGTCTCACTTTTGTAGGCGGATGAATCAGCTGATTTCTATATCATTTACAAAACTCTAAAAACAAAATGCCAAAAATGAGCCGCGTCACGACAAAACCAACATAATGGGTTTGCGACCAGCATGGATCCAGACCAGCCTGCGCATCCGCGCAGTCTGATCATGATCCATGCTGTTCGCTATCAGTTACTCTACTTGTAATAGGGTTTGTAAGCGAACAGCATGGATCCTGATCAGACTGCGCGGATGCGCAGGCTGGTCTGGATCCATGCTGGTCGCAAACCCATTATGTTGGTTTTGTCGTGACACGACTCAAATGCCAAAATTAGGTTCATTAAAATAGGAAGCTACATTACAAAAACGAAACGTATTATGCTCTCGTAATATCTTAACATTTTTTTGATAAGGAGGCGTTAAATGGTCATAATTCAGAATAGAATGAATTGTGGTGCTTCAACGCTTCGATATCTAAATGTGACGATAACCATTCGATTATAGATACACTCGAAAAGATATTAAGTTGGTACCGGCATCTCTCAACTGTTTTAAGTACCATTCAAAACTATTTTTATGGCTTATGTTTTATTTATGACTGTGGATGAGGAAGACTTTTATCGTTCTTGTCCTGTTGAAGGCGACACGGAAAGTGTTATCACAAACAATTCCCCATTAGCTCTTACTTAGATTTTGTTCTGACATTTTTTTTTTTTTTGAAATTCTATAAAAGTTGTCCAGTAAGGTTAGGGGGTTTAGTTAGTGTGGATGATGAACGCTGTTTTTCTTAGAATGTTGAATTTGTAAGTTTGAATCAAGGTTTCAGAAAGAAAGTGGAATTAGTTAATGCAGCCTTCCATGTTGTCCTTCCATCGAAGAATCAGGGAAATGACTTGGACAAAATTGTGTAGCAGCATATTTTCTAGTAAGATTACGTTTGAGTTTGAATTAAACCTCTCGCCCTTGCACTACATATGAACTAGAAGTGCACACCATGTGTACCTATAGTGCACTATATGGACCAAATGACCCGACAGGATGACACTTAATTATTCAGAAAAAAAAAACATCCAAAAGTACATAATCTCATTGTTTTCATGAAGTTAGTTTAATGGTTAGCAATTGACCAGGATAAAGCAATGTATTGTAATTATACATTTTCTAACTTTTGAGATACATTCATTTATAATGTAAAAATAGTTCTGAATAATCTAATTGTACATATGAATGATGCATTATGATAAAGCTAAAATAGTTCAAATAGTGATGATAAGAAAGCTGTTTATTATGAATATAAATATCTTTTATAGCTTTCTTTTGTCTTATAAAATAACTTCCTATATGTGTTGTACTTCCTGCTTTATATATAAAAAATCTCATTGATAAATTGGTTATTATTATTGCTTTAAAGTTTATAAGATTTAACACTTTTACATCTAAAGTGTATTTTATTGTTTGATGAAAGCAGACGATTTTCTTTAGCATTTTATATACATGTCTGTCTGCTTTCTTTGGTAATAGAAGTAAAAATCATCTAACTTTCAATTGTGAAATGAAGTCTTTTATAATCAATATGAATAGCTTCATTACAATCTTTTTTTTCACTTTGATAAGCATTATTATTAAATAAACATAAGGCCTTCAAGTTGTTTAAATATGCCTTTCATAATGAAAAAATAATAAAAATACTGCTTTTCTTGTTTAAATACATGTTCTTTTTACTTATAATAATATAAATGAAATAAGGTGCTTTTAATTTCCCATTCAGAATATACTTTGATATAAAATGACACGAAAGTCAGTTTTTTTTCAGGTCAAAATGATATAAACCCCCGAAAAACACAAACTGATTGTACTTCATCTCGTTTCGATTATAATCCCAATATATCTGTTTTGAAGTATTTAAACATACGTAAGACTCAACTAAGAGTTGAAATGTAAATCAATCCTATTAAAAACCTGTTTACTTTGGTATCCAAATTGATTTCTGTAAACAATTCAATATTGACCATGGAGCTTTTGAAAAATCCAAATGTATATATAATTAAGTATCTTATAAATTAGAGTTAACGTTTGAAAACCGACTAAGAGAAAAAGTAAACGTAACCATAAATCTGTGTGACGTCTGTGTGAGCTATCTCCTTGAGACGGTGGAGGGGGGGGGGGGGGTATTTTGGATGATTAAATGATGTTACAGGTCAAATATTGATGAAATATACTAGAACATTTTCCAAAAGTGCATAATCACATTGTTTTCATGCTGTAAAGGTTATATCTTGATAGTGCTCTTGCATGCATTATACATGTATATGAAGAAATCGTGCCCTTAGAAAATATTAAACTAATTTTTTTCAGAAACCTGAGTGATTATATCGCGCATGCGCCATTTAGAGAAATTTCACAGAGACTTATAGATCTATTACGTATTTAGAAATAAACTAGAATATACCCTTTAAATATGACTTTTTTTATAATAACGCAGACGACACAATTTATAATGTTATGCTTTAATTTTGTGAAACAGCGCTAGATGACTTGTCGCCTAATTAAGTACAAGTAATAAAAGTGCTTGTGAAGATGGAATAGTATTAAAACAGATCATAAAGCTAAAGAAGCAGTTACATTAATGGCTACAATGTTTTAAAATAAATGCAAACATACAAAAAGTTTCATGAAGATAATCTAAATTGTTAACATTATCTAGATTGAGTCTCATTTATTCTAGTTAACATCGTAGGAAACAAGCAAACTTCAATATAACGACCAATTGCTAACAATTTCGTTTCCGGAAATGACATGTTTCTGTTTTAGCGTTTCCGGTTGACGTCATTCTACCGGCTGCAACAGCGAGATATCTCCTAAATCTAAATCAATAGATAAAATCCACTTTAATCATGGTGACTGTTACCATGTACTTGCAGTTGTTTCATGAAAAACTGCTTTTGAAATGCATGTTGTTTGCATGTTTTTAGTGGGCGGCGTTTGCGATATGAAAGTCATGAAGTTGTGACTCAAGTTGTCATATCCAAGTACCGTATCAAATGAATAATTTCGGACAGGGCTTGGAAATAATGCATTTTTCTGCGAGACAAAACAGTAAAACCGGAAAGAAGGAAATCATAGTTTTGTCACTTATTCACCGTGGTTATGTCCAAGCACAGAAAACACTTCTTTTTCACAATGTTTTGGTAAATCTACATGGTTTCACCATGCATGTACAGTATGTCTTAGAAAAGTTAACTACCCATATACAAAAATAATTGTAACAAAAGACATGCATCTGTATACTTTCTCTTGTTTTCTATTTTCATTTTTATATATTTGCCAAGGAAATAAAAAATCAGATCTAAATTACAGGTTTTATTTGAGTGAATAGTTTACTCGTAATAAGAAAGTGATTTGTAAAAGACGTTTAGATCTCCCATAGGCATAACTGTGCGGCCGTTTGTTGCCTGATACGTTACATACTGCAGAGCATTGAATTTCTGTCAACTTTTCACCTTAATTAAAGGAAACACGGTCGATTGTAAGTTTGCGACGGTTTTCCGTTATCACAGCCCCACGCAGCGATAGCCGAACAATAGCTGAAGTATCTGTAACTACTCCAGGAAAAAAGCTAATATCGATATCCTCTTGAAATTCTGGTTTTATCAAAGAGGACCACAGAATCGCCGAAGTCAGTTCCATTCCTGTATGTCTATTGTTCCCAGGCTAGATTTAAGTACATTGTAATATTGTATTTATAATTGTCATTGCGTTTTGCCAAATGTTACAAAGTTTACTTTAAAATTGACACTTTCCGGTTACCAGTTATATTTAAGTTACTTATCAGTGACTGGACAGAGGTCATTCAACATCGAGGTCATTCTGGAATAATCTTTTTTGTTTGTATTTAATTTCCTTTTCCAAAGAACTTTACAATATTTGCAGCATGGATTTTGGAACATTTTAACATATTTTGTAAGCATCATCAATAGTCTTAATACCGGTTTTATATCAGTGTATGCTACAACATAACCGGATATGGCGTGGCTTTTTTTGATAACTCGAATGATTTTGTTAGATCTCGAGGCTGTAAGATACAATGCGTCCTACCAATACAGAATAAGTAAATTTTTGCAACCGATTTTCATCTGCCGAATAAAATGTTTCATTTAAAAACCACCTGTATTCTTGAAGGATCTCATCATAAAATCTAAGGCTTATGTACAGAGCTAAACACTTATGTACAGAGCACTCTTGTGTCCAGCACCACTGCAGAGTACATGTATACCGAACATCAATTGAGTATAATTAGCACTTTCTTTAGTTTACTTATGTACAAGAGTAAATGTGGTACAGAACATTTATGTACACTTTATGCGTAGCTAGCACTTGTGTACAGTCTGAGAATATATGTAGATAGCTAGCACTTATGTACATGTACAATAAAGATGTACAGACTGAGAACAATTCTGTAAATTGGTACAGAACCTACAGCTTGAAATGACTTATAATGTTTCTTTTTGTAGGAAATAGCTGTTATTGTTGCTACAGCAGACTCTTTTTTTTCATGAAATTACTTCCGGTTGCTGTTTATAACAACGTAAATATTTCATATAACACCGTTTTTCAATTGAACATTTATTTCCTATTGTAAAACCTCACAATACCATTTGTAATGGAATTGTAATATTAAAAATATAGAAGAAAACAGTTAAACACTACTGATATAAAAATGTTTACTGTAATATACATATATTTCATTCAAACATTGTATTGGAATTGTTACATATGCAGTGAATGTGACACATAAACAAAGTATATGGTACAAAACAACCATGTTCGATATATGCAGATTTCGTTATCTGCAGTGTGTGTATTATCCGTTGAAGTGTACGTCAAAACATTAAAACACGTTTACCATAAATGCTCAAGAAACAACCAACCATCGTTTTAATGTAACTTTGAAAAAGAAATTGGCATGGTGTATGTAGAAAAATATAGGTTCATACTTTGATTTAAATAATACTTTCAAAATGTTATTGACAATGTTAAAAAGTGTTGTCTTAAATTTGATAACCGTCGATAAAATAACGATATAGAGTGGAAAAAAAAGTTTCACTAAAACAAGAATCTAACCGCCGGAAGTTGCCTAAAATATGTCAGACATTTGTATATATAATGTTAATTCCTAACTTAAGAATAGATAAGAGGAATTTATATCACTTTATCAATTATAAATAAATCAAATTATTTCCCTTTAACACAACAACAAATGCTTTCAATGTGAAAAGTATAGAAATGAAAATATAATACATCCAAATAATGACGTCAATTGAGAAATAGAATAAAAATGAACACAATTACTGTAATACTTAATGTGACAGTCACAAAAATTTATGTAACACAAACATCTAAATATGCTAGCGAGTTATTTTTCTCATTTGCTTTTCTTAGATGAAGGATCACTTCTCCAAAACGAGTTCTTGGAGTTCTCTAATTTTCCTTGAGCATTAAACGGTCTCAGATTCATTCCTTTAGAAAGCGACGCGATATATCGACCTCCCCGGCTATCTCCAACAGGCGTTGTAGGGTGTGTATTTACCGGGGGCAGACTTTCCGGTCTCAACGTTCCTCCAGTCGCCCCTTGACTTATATGCGCCTCCATTCTCTGCATTTGTTCTTGCAACATCACGATCTGGGCGTGTTGGAAGTTCAGCTGACGCTGCTGTGCCGCCATTTGATTTTGCGCCTCTAATTTTTCTTCAGAGAGACGAACAATGTCCGTCTGCTGCTGTGACATTCTCTTCGTCAGTTTATCTTGTCCGTCTATCAAACCCCTGTGTTCAGTAACCACTTTCTCAATCATATCAAGTTTTTGGACAATCTGTTCCTCTTGCGTCTTCATTTGTTGCTCCTGTCTATTTAATACTTCTTTCAAGCGCACCAATTCACTATTGCGTTCCCTGAGTTCACCTTCAATTTCATCCCTGTCTTTCATACCACGTCGTAGTGTCTCGTTTTCTATTTGTAACTTTGTCACCTTTTCGTGATATTTATTGTTTGTATCTCTTAGATTAGCCATAGCTTTCTGAAGCTCTAAATACTTTCTTTGCATTCCAACCAATTCTTCGTCTCGACCTTTAAGCTGTTCTCTAAGTCCAAGTTTTTCTTGTCTTTCACGAATAAGCATGTCTTTAGCGGTATCCAAGGACTTCATCACTTGCACAAGCTGCTTTTCTAGCTCGTGCTGACGTTCTACTATAACGGAGAATTCTTTCTGTGACGCCTTGGTGTCTCGTGCCAATGCTCCCAGTGACATTTTCTTACCCTGCACCGCCATCTCATCCGGGTTGACAAGAGATGCACTTTGACTCCAGTGTGTCTGCTACAAATAGAGAAAAAGTTTCTTTCATGACTGATTTGCATTCTTTTTCAAATTACACTAACTACGCGTTTCTAATATTTTGTTTTGTTACGTAGAACAGTTTGGTTCTACTTGAAAAAATGTAAGTAAGTGTACATTGTTATTGGAGGGCTATTTTCAATATCTTATAAAGTGTTGAATTCACGTCTAAAATAATTTTTGTCATTTTTTATAAAAAAAAACAAAAAAAAACACTCATCATCGTTTATTTACAAAATTTGGTTTTCATGGTTACTATATTTACCTTTTAATGTAATAAACTTATAACCTTTCATAACATCGGAAAAATCACTTTAAGTCCAGTTGCTAGTGTAAACTATTTATAGATTCTCATTTTCAAACTGTGTCCAGTACGGACTTTTTATATATAATTAAATATATATATATTTTTGTAAATTGTTCACTATTTCGTTTAAATCTAATTTAAGATATACATGTTCAGTTTAAAAACAAAGTAATTCAGCATAAATCTTAGATACCAATCTACACAGAAGACCATACCCCGATTAGAATAATTTCATATTTAATTGAAAAATGATACTTGAGCGCGGCTTTATCGTCTGCCAAATCAAAATATTTTTGATCATTTAAATGCATTATCTACAAACTTTATTGTCATGTTTCCATTGTTTATCTAAATTCAAACATGTAGTTTTGTATGACTTAACATAGTGCATAATAAAAATCATTCTACTATTAGGAAATTGGATCAGCATGTTTAAGATAATTATGTTTTAGGGTGACACAGGGGTAACTAATGAAGGTTACTAGGCCAGAGAAAAACAGCTCTAATAAAAGATTCTATGTAACCGGAAATGACGTATGATAAACTTATTTTCATTCTTCAGTTCCGTTCAACAATGGTATATTCATAACTCAGACTATAGTATTTGAAATGTAAAACACTTTTAGATTAAAATGTTTTTCTTCAAACTTAAACAAGTCGCTATTTCAACAAACTTTAAAGCACATGCTGTCTTTATGATTTCTTAAGAAAGGAACAACACGTGCTTTAAAAATTTGTAATACATGTAATCGATTGAGACATGTAAGATACATATCAGCTAAAGAATATTTAAAGTTTAATGTCAAATGGCCAATTAAATTTTCAAAATGTTATCATTTTTTATTTCTTAAACAGATTTTTTTCATGTTTGGTATCTTGTTACAGTTTCCATAAAGTGACTCATTACTATTTTTTTTCCTTTTGCTCTTTGGCATTCTGTATAATAATTATTAAGTGAATAAGAATTTTGTATGGAAATCAAAAATACTTTCCTTATATATCGAAACATTAATGACACATTATTGTACATTCAGTGCTACTTCTTTCAGGTAATTAACATATAAAATGCTCTGAATCCATTATTAAAACACATAGTTGACTTTTCTTACGATTTTAAAAATGATTGATTTCTTGATTTATTTGTGATAATGGTAGCAAAATATAGAGTGGTAATTTGGCTTTCATACAAAATACTATTTACCAAGTGGAAGAATCGCAAAAGAAACAAAAGATGACACAGCTATATGACCAATGAGTAACTATTGGAAACTATAACAGTATTACAAAAATTAAAAACTTTTGAAAAATAAAAATAATGCATTATTATGCTTATTTGGTCTTTAATCATTAATCTCCTGTCGTGGTATAATTGATACCTTTATCGTTTTCATCAATTTACTATTCCAATTTAGAAGTCCAGTATAGAGAAACGGCGAATGTTTTCTGGACTTTAGTTGACAGGTTACAATTAGAAAGTCAAGTCAAATA
This sequence comes from Ruditapes philippinarum, assembly GCF_026571515.1. Classification (NCBI taxonomy): domain Eukaryota; kingdom Metazoa; phylum Mollusca; class Bivalvia; order Venerida; family Veneridae; genus Ruditapes; species Ruditapes philippinarum. The sequence continues at coordinate 57,848 of NW_026852510.1, forward strand.
TAAAAACAACCAACTGAACGGTCCTTAGAAAGTTAGTGTTAAATTTAGTTCTACCAAGTCTCTGACTAAACGGGTCGCAGGGATGGCATGATACCAATAATATTCTTCAATTAAAATGGTAACCGTTAATACATAATTAATTTAAGTTTGATCGTGTTGGAAGCTATCAGTTTATAGACTCACTATCGAATTCGTTTCTTGAACCTATCAGTATTATATATACTTAGCAATGCGTGTAAAGTTCCTTGCTTAAGGAAATGATGGTTTGTCCCAGGCGTGATTGAACCCAACCGGCCATAGATTACTAGCCCGACGTGTTAACCCGTCGCAACTAAGTCAAATTTGAAATCAGCAGCCCAGGGAGACCCCAAAACAAATCATTACATTTTTTCGTATTCTAATGACATATATTTTTATCGTGTACATATCAGTTGCATGTTTGCACGTTTATATCTAACAAGACAAACGCGACCTTCCTATCTGTTATCACTTGTATCAAAGAAACATTGTTCTATTGTTCTGGCTGGCAACACAAAATATTTTGAATGACATGTACACTGCGTACTTCAAACGTATAATGAATATACATTTTGTTTATGACAAGCTTTTCAATGTAACGTATATAAAAAGTAAATATTTAGCTCCAAATCGCGCTCAGATCGTCGGATTGGCAGTAGTAGGAGCCCGCTACAGACGGGGAAAGAAGTTCCTAGCCCGATGGCGACAACAGATTTTACCGAGGTGACCAGTGCAGACGAAGATCATGAGTGGACACATAAATGTCCTCTGATCAAGTTCTGCGCTGCTCGCTATTCAGTCTGTATTTATTTTCAAAGTTCACCTAAAACTGATAAATAGTTATGGTCAGACTGATGAACAAATCTACTAAGATTTTTATAGCTAAATGGGTAATTATTAGTGATTTCAAAAACGTTATTGATTCAACTCAGTATTTTGCATAAAAACTCCAAATGATTATTGTTTCATCGCTTCAAAAGCGTTACAAACGGTTTACTTAAACTCCGTCTTCATATATAGAAAATTTATGGTGATTTATTAAGACATACGTTTATAACGGACTGTACTGCTAGTCATTTATATAGTACACCAACTATGCATAGACCTAATGAGAAAAGCACATATGAACGAAGTAAACATGTCGTTTTTACTCAGCAAAAGAGTTCACAAACATTACAAGATATCAATAAAATGAAAAACAAATATTTAACTTACTTTTTCTCTGGGACCAAAGCCTTGCATATCAGAAAGTTCTGTAAAACAACACAAATTATAATTGATATATAAAATATAATATTTTCCTAGTATCATGTTTTCAAAGAAGTCTAAGAAACAAGGTCTGCGATATTGGGATACAAAACAACGCAATACAGACTAACAAAGCGGGTAAATATATTTTTCTATCCTCAGAAGTGTCGCCTTTGTCCCTTGCTATTATATACGTAACAATATGTTTTAGAAAAATGACCGTGTAAGACATTTGCGAGTAATATGAACTTCAAGTAATCGCGCCAAAAGTGTGTGTTAAAAACGTTTGGCGCAAACTTTGATAATTTTACAGGAATTGTCTATATTTCCCCTAGAAACATCCGACACTTTTCATTGCCCAAAATGTTGGTCATTGAGAAATTATATGCCTTTTCCGGACTACTTTTCTCGTCTGCGTACGTCCGATAATTAGATTGGTATAGATAACAGACGGTGATCGGTCATTCAAGAGTGTGGGATGCTTCTTGGGTCTGAAATTCATTCACAGTCTAGACACGAAGAAGTGCTGATTATTTGTTAATTATAAGGAAGAAACACTAACTCTTTTATGAATCTAATCTCACAGAAAGTATATAAGCCGGGGAAAATTAATATGTTTTGGATAGACATAGAACTAAATAAGGAGTCGTAATGATGCAAAAAGTCTGTCATAACTGAAATTAATACACATTTGTTTTAAATAAAGAGACAATTTTTTTTTGTATTTACGAATATAGCTTATATAGTTAACGTATCGGTCTAGTAATCTTAAGGATTGCTGACCGCGTGGGTTCAAACCCTGCCAGGAGAAATCCGTTGTTTCCTTGAGCAAGAAACTTTACATGTATTGCTTAATACTGGTTGGTTCCAGGAACGGATTCGAGAGTTTTTCAATAAGCTTTCAGCTTCCAACACAATTGAACTAAAATAAATTTGTATAAACTAATGTAGCTATCTTTAGATTTGAGGACATTAGAATAAAGGTTTTGGAAGCAAATGTTTGGAGACTGCTTTACTGCGACTAAGAAACAGCGGTACGGAAAAAAACACATTCGGATTTTTAACTGAGTAAAGAAACACGTATTTCCATTTTACTTATGTAACAACAATACTATGGTAGAAAAAGATACCTCCTTACAAAGAAACCAAAATTTTGTAATGGTTTAATAAAATTGACTAATAGTACCGATGTCATATAAGAAAACATAGTCTTGATGCCAAAACATTACAAATTCGCAATTGTTGGTTAGGCAAGCAGAAACCCTTACCAATAGGCCACTTCTTCACGTGTATGTTTGTTTCAAATATACTTGTATTTTATCGCAATTATCTGCTTATAAATCAAATAGTAATTTTAGGCAGTTAAAACAAAATTTAAAAGGTTTACCTGGCACAAACGCATGCATGTTGTCCTCTCTTTTCAATGCATCTACTATATTGCTGTAACCATGCTCTTGCAGGGTTTCGCAGAGGGCCGCATACGCCGGTGATCCGCCTTTCATTACTTCCTGTACACAAAGTTCGATCTGCGCACGCGCATTACCTTGACGCATGACGTCTGTTCCGGCGTCTGCACTGATGACGCCTTTCTGAACGAGACTTTCTACAACCGTTGTAATGTTGAACTCCTCTCGCAACGTTAGCAAATACCTGAAAATCGAAAAAATCACATTATACAATTAAACAAGCTAAAGGGATCTACTTTTACAATAAATAATAAGTATTGTACGTCTTTACTCCTTTATTAATTCAAAACACAGTTTTGAAAGCTCTTAAGAGCCATGTATTGGACAGACATTTACGTTTTTAGCGAACTTCATAACGAAAATTCAATCCCTATCTTTAGAAATTATAGCAGGCCATGAATTTCAACGAGGCTGACAGTAAAAAAGATCTTACTTGAGGAAATCCCATTGTCCCTGGTAAAAATCGTCTGGACTCCGAGCCGATTCCTTATCATCATCCAGGGAAAACCTTACCCTCTTCAGACCGATCTCTGTCGTTGGCGTCGCCATGAAATCTTACGGGAATTCACATTTTTGATCTGGGAAATAAGAAAGTTTTCACTCGATCATCATAAGTACAGAAATGTCTTAATTTCAGAGATACAAAATAGCAGATTGCTAATAACATTATGGAAGTATATATCTTAGCTTGAAAAATACGCCTATCTTTATCAATACTATATAAGAACAGGCTTCACAATTCAGGTACTTATTGCCTGGTGTTGAACGATGTTCTTTAGCAATTACAAGCACATTTTACCATTAAAGATACGGAATTTTTGCGATATCGATTAAAACGCAAGTCCGATTTGATTAGTAGATAAGGACTCTTAAACTTCGTATCTGTCAGTTTGAATCCAAGACCAAAAACCATATTTTTCATGACGAAATATAGGTGTCTGATGCCATTCGTTCTCAATGCCTATTAGAGATATTGGCTTTTAATTGTGAAAACAGTTATTTCATGTTTGTTTTGGTACAGAGTCCAGTAAAAAAAAAACCTGCCGATCTTTGTGATACGCAATACTGTTATAGGCTCAATCAAACCTCACAGAAACAAACAAATAAATAAAAAACAAAAACAACAACTAACTTAACTATTAGTATTAACGGTCATTAAGACAGTACGTATTATAAGGTTTATTTTTTCGCATAACGGCGACTGAATCATGTAGCGCATTACTTTAAAAATTTACAGACAAACTATTTATGCAAAAACTTTATTACAATATTATCAAAATACCTGAAAAGTGAGGTTTAAAATCCATACGAAATCCTCTTACATGTTAGCGGTGCAATAGCTGGCGATTTAAATATTTCATCTATTTAGACGCCATTTATTTTGGCAATGAATATTATTTCTATTGTTTAACCTGACCTGATAAAAATTTATTTTGGGGGTTCACAATGTATTTTTACGGGAGATATAATACAAAAAAAATCATTTATGTAGACAATATGGCTTGTTATTCTTTGTCTCTATATATTACAGGCATTTTTGGCAACGGGTACTATTTTTTTTCTTTGTATACATTTTTGATTTGTCATCACTGATACAAGTTATCTCTTTATTTAAATGTCTAAGACATATTTTAATATTTTAGACCTTTAGTTCACGCCTTTGTCTTGCTGAAGTCACAATGGGGATCATATATCGCGACATCATTCAAGATGAGATAATCGAGTTAAGTTCAGTACAAAAACTAAAGTACTTGATTAAAAATGCAGAAATTGAACGGAATATATTCCATTTATTAATAAATCCCGTCAAACTAATTTTCTTTGAACGGAAGAACTTTTAGCGTACAGTTCGGGCAAATATAAATTCAGTTTTTACGATTTTTTCTTGAGATGGGATAAACAGATAAACTCTGGCCACCATATCAAAGGCTATGACGGTGCTATTGTTATCGGACCAAAATAGATTACCCATGTCCTAAAACTGATTAAAAAGGTCAACTGGTAATTAGGTGTATATGATTTATAGCTGTTTATATGTCAAAACAAACATCAAAATATGACTTTGCAAAAATCAACATATACTAATCGCCACTGGTAGATTCAGTGGGAAATTTTAATGTTCACTTTCTTGGCAAAATTCACACAAAATAAAGATAAAAGTAGAATACTGTATAAATACATGTAAGAAATGAATATGATACGTATGACAATAGTCAGGGGGAAATGAAAATGAAACAAGATCTATTAGATGGACAGCGGGCCTGCCCTTTCTCATTGGTTGATAATAAACACTGTTGTTCACACAGAAATTTCAAAGCGAACCTTTATGATGGATTTACGGATCTTGGTCCGTGACCAACAGATATCGTCCTGAAGATGGCATGGGTGGTGTATCATCTCTTCCCCCCCCCCCCCCCCAAAAAAAAAACAACACCAAAAACAACAACAAAAAAAACACTCTTAAGTTATTATTAAATGATTATCGTAAAAGACGTCTACTATTGTACTGCATTTCGTTTTATCATCAATACGCCCTTTTCAACACTTAATATTACCTCTATATTAAAGTCAATTCGTACTTGCTAAAAAAAAACTTACTTTTCCATGTATATTCTCAGTAATTAAATTAATTTTGTGCCATTTTATTAAGGTCAGTGTTAAGGTTTTATAAATATCTGGAATCTTTCAGAATAGCCAAGTAAACTTTAAAGTATGGAGAGTAGTGTATTTACCGGGCGTAAGAGGCCACCTTTTTTAAACACATGACCTCAACATTTAAGGGAAACAAACTCCAGTGGAGGAAAGGGCCAAAAGTAACCAACCAACATAATATACTAGTAATCTGCGATAACATTCAACTTTTATGGTTTAAAGTCACATCAAAGTCTTCCAGCTTCACTCGCGGATTTATAAGCTTCACTAGCGGATAAAGACAACAGCTGTCTGTCCATGCTTCAACTCGGCACTGTCGCTTCCTGGGTAGAACCACCAATTTATTGCAAGATTCCTTACATCAATGAATTCATAGTCCTGCATTCTCAGGCACAGATGTGTGCAGCGAATAACTTGGTCCCGTCAGCCAGTATGACAAGCAGGTTAGCCTAACTCAATACTGGTAATATATGCATCACACTTTAAACATCTGGTTATATAACCATGTGATATGGTGTATTTGTAAAACAAAACTTGTCATCAGGTTATATGAATTTAATTCAAGACAAAATGATTTTATGTATAAATATATATTAATATATTGACAAATGTAATGCATTTGCTACAGTTAAAAAAAATAATTTGAAAAAACAACTTCCAACAAACTACATTGTTACATAAAGGGTACAACATTAAATTCTTTCATACTACCAAAAGTTTTACTAGATTAAATAAAGAATATTTGATCCTTACAATTAATTTAGACTTGATTCTGCAAATTCAATCCAAAAACTAACAATTTACACTTCTCTATTTCATGCCTACTACATGTACTACATTGTGCAGTAATTTTAACTAATATTACATAAACGTTATTTTGAATTCAAATAATGCCCAATGGTTTGCTAATAACTACCAACATTCGCTTGTTTAACAGTATTAATGGTATTTGTTCATCTTTAGGTAAAAACACATACAAGTTATTCATATAATACATAATGAAGAAAGTAATGATTGTGGAAAAAATCTTGATATAGAAAATAAATAGCTCATAAAAAGGGAGTTGATAAAGTGAGTTTTTTTTGGGTACATTTGCTGTCATTTATATTATGACACATTATAGCACTACAGTTCATCTTATTTTAGTTAAAAAACATGTAAGTTTATTCCAACAAGCTGAGCAATCATATTACTTGAAAGATCAAATCCAAATGTCTATTTCTGGTACAGTGTAACAGAAAATCTTGTCAATTTTATATTTTTATTCATGTGATAGCTGAAAATTTATTATTATACATTCTTATCTATAATTTACTGAATAACTGAATACAAAATTGGTGCTTGAGAATGACATGTTTTTGCTATAATTCCGTAATAGCTGGAACAAATCACTAAAAGTATGTGAATTCAAACTCAACATTTAATACACCATTTCAATCATCTAAAAGTATATGTATACAAATTATAGACATACATTTAGCACAATACATTCAAAACATAGTATAACATATATTTCAAACTAACAAAAATTCATATATACAAAAGTATGTTAAAATCCACAATATAAAAACATGATTCAAACAGTACAGATCTAAACATACTTAGATTTACAGTATACATAATCAATAAAAAGCTGACCATTTACAAAATAATAATTTACAAAAATATACATTCTATTTAAAATAGAAACCGGTTTTATATATAAATGAGCCGAGATGACACTGTCATGTTTTAAAACAGGTTAAAGATACTGTTTTCTGTAAATGAGCTCTGGGAGTCGAGCTTTGGTTTCTTGGCAGGTGGTTGTTTCGGCCGGGTTTCCTTTACAGCTGCTTTGGGAACATGGGCTTTTCTCTGCTTGCCGTTACCCTGGAGCTTTAAATATAAAACAGAAATATTGGTAAGTACAATATAGTACTGTTTAATGTTTAAATGTTCAATAAGAATTTAAATCTTTAATATGAAAATGTTATGGGAGAGTAGGTGTAGGTAAGATAAATGACAATTAATGCTTGCAATGCAAGCTTCTTTCTCTATCCTATAAGCTTTTAATCATTTTCTTCATACAGATGTTCAAAGTCAAGTTTTCATTATAAATAAAAAATATATATCCGGCTATTGTGACCTCTGAACTACAAACTTTACCCCATAGTTCTTATACCTTGCACAAAATAAAACAATGTATCATTAAAATGTGAAAATGTGCTAGACATCAATGAAAGAATTCCTGTACAATTGATAATTCCATTTCAGAAATGCATAAAAGTACCTAGATGTACAAAACAATGAAAATATGCGAGAAAAACAGTAGTCAAACTATATCAAGCTCAATGCAAATGGGTCTGATAATAAATGAATATGTCAAATAATTTATTCCATAGAGCTGCGACATAAATAAAATGAAATTGACAAGAAAGAAAATTTTAATTATAAAATTTGCAACATTCACAAACACCCTACCTGTGCCTCCTTTTCTTTATCTGGGGATATAACATTGAAGGTAAACTTTCCGGAGCTTTTTGCACCAGCTGATGGGTTTACTACAGGTTTTGTCATCTCAGCTATCTTAGCCAGGGCCTCTTTACTTCTGGCCAAGAATGAGCCTCTCTTCTGTTGCTGGAAGATATAAATTAACATTTTATGATTTATAGAATGGCTTTACTGGTAATTAGAATGGCTTTACTGGAATTTTTTTTTGATTAGACAATAAAGAAATGACTCTTTTCTTATAGATGGCTATTGCACCATTTTTCATGCATTAACATCTGCAGCACCATAAGGATGCATTTAAAGTCCTGGCCCGAAGGGTGAGCCATTCAGCAAGTTTGAGAAATTCTGCAGATATCAATGCAGGAAAAAAAGGTGCATTAAGGCTATTCTTGTATAATTGTATTCTAAATGTTTCAAGACAAGAGTTCTTGAACATTTGTTCAATTTCAAGTTGGAATATGCAAACAAATGTGAAAATGTAAAATTGTAATGAATGATTTTTTTTTAAAAATAGATAAAAAAGAAAATTGACTTCATTCCATTATATGTCAATTAAATAGATGTACTTGTATTGTAAGTTTACTTTACCTGTTTATATGAACATAAGAATTAAAATTTTTTGCATTTAGAGTGTGCAAATTTAAAATTAGCAATACCCCGCTACATTATATGCATAATCAGACATTGGCAAATAATTCCAGTGACCCATTTCCATCAAATACAAAAACAAGAGGGCCATAATGGCCCTGAAATGGCTCACTTGTATATAGAAACTCACTATGACAAGGAACAAGTAATATTGTAAACTATAAACAAAAGCAGATATTATCCGAGTTCATATTTGTATTTGAAACAGTGCATGTGTAAAAACATTAGTTTTTAATATATACATATAAAGAAAATCAATGACCCCCCCCCCCCCTTCCTGATGAAATTGGCTCAGCAATTTATGAGGAGTTTACGGACGCAGAACTAAAACCAAATGTTTTGGTACACCATGTACCAAGGTGCTATGCAAATATAAAGTATGACAATCAGCTAGAACACATGACGAGAACTTACAGGTAGTTTGTAAAAGGATCCTGGGAAACCTGGAGTTTCTGCCCCTGATGATTCTGTAGATTTACTTCCCTTGTCAGAGCTGCTGGTATCTACTGAACCTATATTTCAATAACAAATGTTTTAAAGAATATACTGCTTTTTTATATAATACATGCAGAGGATGCCCTTTCCATATTTATCAAAGGACAAAAACAAAAGACAAGAGGGCCATCATCAAGAGGGAGGGCCATGATGGCCCTGAGTCGCTCACCAGAAACAACTGCTTATCAGTGTTTAAATGTCAATATATTCTATTAAATTTGAGCATAGAATATGTTTAAACAATAATTTGAAGAAATGCCATGACCTGAGGCATTTAAGCTTTAGCTTAAACGGGGCTAATCAAAGACTATCCAAGAATGCTACAGACAAAGTTTGGTGATCTTCCATCAATTAGTTCTGTAGAAATAGACTTTTAAAGGTATTTCTATTTTTAGCTTTTGCGGCCCCTAAAAGGGGCCAATCAAAATAATATAAGCAAACTTGATAAAAGACTACCTTAGAATGCTACAGACAAAGTTTGGTGATCACCCATCAATTAGTTCTATAGAAATAGACATTTAAAGGTATTTCTATTTTTAGCTTTTGCGGCCCCTAAAAGATGCCAATCAAATTAATATGAGCAAACTTGATAAAAGACTACCCAAGAATGCTACAGACAAAGTTTGGTGATCATCCATCAATTAGTTCTGTAGAAATAGACATTTAACAGTATTTCTATTTTTAGCTTCAGCGGCCCCTAAAAGGGGCCAATCAAATTAATATGAGCAAACTTGATAAAACACTACCCAAGAATGCTACAGACAAAGTTTGGTGATCATCCATCAATTAGTTCTGTAGGAGAAGATGTTAAAAGGTTTTTCTATTTTTAGCCCTAGAGACCCCTAAAAGGGGCCAATCAAAATAATATTAACAAACTTGATAAAAGACTACCCAAGAATGCTACAGACAAAGTTTGGTGATCATCCATCAATTAGTTCTGTAGAAAAAGACTTTTAAAGGTTTTTCTATTTTTAGCTTTTGCCGCCCCTAAAAGGGGCCAATCAAATTTATATGAGCAAACTTGATAAAAGACTACCCAAGAATGCTACAGACAAAGTTTGGTGATCATCCATCTATTAGTATTGTAGAAGAAGATGTTAAAAGGTTTTTCTATTTTCAGCCCTAGAGACCCCTAAAAGGGGCCAATCAAATTAATAGGAGCAAACTTGATAAAAGACTACCCAAGAATGCTACAGACAAAGTTTGGTGATCATCCAACCATTAGTTCTGTAGAAGAAGATGTTTAAAGGTTTTTCTATTTTTAGCTCTGCTGACCCCTAAAAGGGGCCAATTGGAATGACATGAGCAAATTCAAGTGTGACTGTCACAAGGATGCTACAGACCAAATTTGAAGTAAATCTGTCCAGTAGTTTCAGAGAAAAAGACGATTGTTGACGCATGACGATGGACGTCGGAGCATCCCCCTTTGATACTAATAGCTCACCCTGAGCCTTCGGCAATAAGCATTTTTTCTTGTAAGATTGGAAAATTAAAAAAATGTGCCTTTTCATTCTTTGAAATACACGTGGAATATTTACCTTCAACTGAATACTCCAATTGTAAGTTAAATATGTTAATTGCCATAATATACAGGAAGTTAATGAAGATACAAACAAGAGGGCCATGATGGCCCTGGATCGCTCACCTGACACAACCGCATCCAAGCAATGTGTGAAACAAGCATCTTGGCCAAGTTTGATGACAACTGAGTCAAACATGTGACCTCTAGTGTGTTATAAAGATTTTTCCAAATTTGGGCAATGTGACCTCATTTTTGACCGGACACGACCCATATTCAAACTTGACCTAGAAATCATCAAAACAACCTTCCTGACAAATTTCCAGGATATTTGGATCAAAACTGCAGCCAGTAGAGTGTTAACAAGCTGTTTCTATTTTTAGCTCCTGTGACCTAGTTTTTGACGGGTCGCACTAAACTGCTGACAAATTAGCTGACGATATAGATATATAGGAAACTGCTGACCAGTTAAATAAAGAAGGATTATTGGAAAATGCTGACCAGTTATACAAAGAAGGGAAACATTGAAGGCGTGAAGTTATATAAACACGCCTTAGGGGGTAATAAAAAGATGGGAAATTACTTTTATTTATATTTTAAATTTTTGCATTTATATGACTATATAGAACTAAATTATTATATACAAGTAAAGTGTACCATAATATCATACATTTTAAAAAGATATATTAAACAGCTTTTTATACCTCTAAAGATATGCAAAAATTTCAAGTAATGTTTTATATATGTTTTTTTTATCAAAATCTCTTGTAAGTGATTGCATTATAAAATTAGTAACAATTTCACGGCAAAAATATTTTTCTCTATATATCTAACTGGTCAGCATTTTCCCTATATATCTAACTGGTCAGCAGATTCTACTATATGTTTAACTGGTCAGCATTTTCTCGCCTGAATGTAAAGAGCGTTAAATTTGCTGACCATATAGAATAAGAAGAGTTTTACGGCTTAAATCTATTTGAATTAATATTTATTTGTTAATTCAATGGTCGACATGATTTTATACAATATATTAAACTTGCAGACATTATTAAATGAATAACAATTTCACAGCAAAATATATTTTTCTCTATATATCTTAAACTGGTCAGTATTGTCCCTATATGTTTAACTGGTCAGCAGATTCTACTATATGTTTAAGTGGTCAGCAGTTTCTCGCCTGCATGTAAAGAGCGTTAAATTTAAATTTGCTGACCATATAGAATAAGAAGAGTTTTACGGCTAAAATCAATTTGAATTAATATTTAATTGGTCAGCAGTGTTTTTACTTAATTAAAGGTCGACATGATTTTATAAAATATATTAAATTTGATTACATTATAAAACGAGTAACAATTTCACGGCCAAATATATTTTTCTCTATATATCTAACTGGTCAGCATTTTCCCTATATATCTAACTGGTCAGCAGATTCTACTATATGTTTAACTGGTCAGCATTTTCTCGCCTGAATGTAAAGAGCGTTAAATTTGCTGACCATATAGAAAAAGAAGAGTTTTACGGCTTAAATCAATTTGAATTAATATTTAATTGGTCAGCAGTGTTTTTACTTAATTAAAGGTCGACATGATTTTATAAAATATATTAAATTTGATTACATTATAAAACGAGTAACAATTTCACGGCCAAATATATTTTTCTCTATATATCTAACTGGTCAGCATTTTCCCTATATATCTTACTGGTCAGCAGATTCTACTATATGTTTAACTGGTCAGCATTTTCTCGCCTGAATGTAAAGAGCGTTAAATTTGCTGACAATATAGAATAAGAAGAGTTTTACGGTTTGAATTAATATTTAATTGGTCAGCAGTGTTTTTACTTAATTAAAGGTCGACATGATTTTATAAAATATATTAAATTTGATAACATTATAAAACGAGTAACAATTTCACGGCAAAATATATTTTTCTCTATATATCTAACTGGTCAGCATTTTCCCTATATATTTAACTGGTCAGCAGATTCTACTATATGTTTAACTGGTCAGCATTTTCTCGCCTGAATGTAAAGAGCGTTAAATTTGCTGACAATATGGAATAAGAAGAGTTTTACGGCTTAAATTAATTTGAATTAATATTTAATTGGTCAGCAGTGTTTTTACTTAATTAAATGTCGACATGATTTTTAAAATATATTAAATTTGATTACATTATAAAACGAGTAACAATTTCACGGCCAAATATATTTTTCTCTATATATCTAACTGGTCAGCAGATTCTACAATATGGTCAGTATTTTAATAACATATTTTGGACTGTTTATTGTATTTTGTCACAGATAAATCAAGAATGACACGTCACGTGTGAAATTGCTTTTAATATGACCTTGGGGCATATCGGTCTCGATAAATTATCAGTTTAATGGATATCTGTAGAAACATGGTGTTTATAATGTAATAAAAGCTAATTAACAATTTACATTAACAATTAGGTCATTATTAATTTTTGTTCAATATTACTTGTACAATTATACGAACAACAAATAAGACAGACAGAAATCACTTTATTTCATATTTGTACTAAATACGACCACGGATTTATATATATAAATCCGTGATACGACATAATAATTATATGTTGTTAAAATATACATTACATATATGTACATGTATATATTTTAACCTATGATGCATAGCTTTATACATACTTGAAACAAATTATGATTTTTCGTACATCATATTTTGACTACATTTTTAAAATTTTAACCAATATGTAACACATAGAAGAAAATTCATTAAGGTACTAAAATAAAATATTATATCAAAAGAAATTGAGAAATTTATCAATTGAAATTTTTATAATTAATATTAATCATTTGTAATATTTTCATTTTGTAAAACATCTTAAGTATTTCTCGACCTCGCCTATAATATCACCAACGGCAATTTGACACCTTCATGTTTTCCCTTCTTTATGTAACTGGTCAGCAGTTTTCGATAATCCTTCTTTGTTTAACTGGTCAGCAGTTTCCTATACATTCTATATCGTCAGCTTATTCGTCAGCAGTTTAGTATCGCCCGTTTGTGACCAGACATGACCCATCTTCAAACTTGACCAAGATATCATCAAAACAACCTTCCTGACAAATTTCTAGAATATTTGGATGAAAACTGCAGCCACTAGAGTGTTAACAAGCTTTTTCTATTTTTAGCTCCTGTGACCTAGTTTTTGACCGGAGATGACCTACCTTCAAACTTAAACTAGAAATCATCAAAACAACTTTCCTCACAAATTTCCAGAATATTTGGATGAAAACTGCAGCCACTAGAGTGTTAACAAGCCTTTTCTATTTTTAGCTCCTGTGACCTAGTTTTTGACCGGAGATAACCCATCTTTGAACTTGACCTAGATATCATCGAAACAACCTTCCTGACAAATTTCCAGAATATTTGGATGAAAACTGCAGCCACTAGAGTGTTTACAAGCTTTTTTCTATTTTTAGCTCCTGTGACCTAGTTTTTGACCGGAGATGACCCATCTTTGAACTTGACCTAGATATCATTAAAACAACCTTCCTGACAAATTTCCAAAATATTTGGATGAAAACTGCAGCCTCTAGAGTGTTGACAAACTTTTTCTATTTTTAGCTCCTGTGACCTAGTTTTTGACCCGAGATAACCCATCTTCAAACTCGATCTGTATTTCATTGATACAAACATTCTGACAAAGTTTGATGATGATCCAATCAAAACTGTGACTGCTAGACTGTTAACAACCCAATTGTTAGAGTGTTAACAAGCTTTTTCTATTTTTAGCTCCTGTGACCTAGTTTTTGATCGGAGATGACCCATCTTCGAACTTGACCTAGAAATCATTAAAACAACCTTCCTGACAAATTTCTAGAATATTTGGATGAAAACTGCAGCCTCTAGAGTGTTAACAAGCTTTTTCTATTTTTAGCTCCTGTGACCTAGTTTTTGACCCGAGATAACCCATCTCTGATCTCGATCTGTATTTCATTGAGACAAACATTCTGACAAAGTTTGATGATGATCCAATCAAAACTGTGACTGCTAGACTGTTAACAACCCAATTGTTGACGACGAACGACGCACAATGACGGACATAGCCCCATCACTATACCTCACCTTGACCACTTTGTGGTCAGGTGAGCTAAAAATTAATGCAAGTTCTTGTTTCGAAATGGTATACTACTTGTACTTTAAGTAATCTATTGCATTAACAACAGTTCTATAATTTGACAGTAAATGTACCTTTTTTCTTGAGGAAAACTTTTCCAAGCTTCAGGAATTGGCTGTTTTCACCTTCTTGTGCTTCCTTTTCCTACAACAAACATACAACACTTCATTATAACAAACATTTTACAATATTAATATGTACAGTCAAATCTGCTATCATACATATATTTAATTGTAAAAGTGTAACGTACCAACAGCACAGCAATATGCATGGGAAGGTAAAATTGCTTTAAAATGCACTTTACTTGTAGAAATGTAACAAATTTCAATCATTAAACAGTATTCTTTCTCAGGACAGTTCCAACAACAGACTTAGCATAACAATAGCAAGAAACAAGGAATCATCCCAATACACACAAATGTTTCCACAGTTCTTTTAACAAATGGAATGAGGCAACTGTGGTTAGGATTCCACAAAATTAGGTCACAATAAAGAAACTTCAGTTCAACAATTTCAAAAGAGCATATTTGTTCTTTTAAAATATGTTTGTCTTGATTTTATGTTGATTTTAATATGTTTTTTGGTTATATCTCAGCAGTCCATACACCTAACCAGCTTTCCTCTAAAACTATCCAGTAATGACCCAATTTCTCTGCAACTGACCAACTACTAAACCAACATGATTTCTGAATCAGCGGTGAGAGATAAATGACCATTAGACTCCATGTCCAAATACAATTGTCATGGAGAAATTTCAACACCCAGAAGAAAGAACTCAATCACCCCTGGTTTACAAATCCGATGCTCTCCCTATTGAGCTAGTGTTTGCGGACAGCTTTTAGAAACCCAGTGTTTACCTGTTGTTCTTTAAGGAACTGTTCTCTCTCATATCTCTCTTTTCTCCAGGTATAATCTTCAGTCTCTTCCGGATGTTCCTCACCATCACTACCATCATCAAACATGTCCTGCTGGGAGTCATCTACAATATACAAGAGTAATGTCAAGTAAAATTAAGATTTCATTGTTTTATCTCAATCTGGGGTTTCCTTGTGTTTGAAAAAGGGGATTAATTTCTAACAATACACAGGTACAAGTTCAGAATTTCAGAAAACCTGAAAACTCTAAATTTGTCATTACTTTATTTGGGTAAACAGTGGTTTAGTTTATGCAAAATTTATTTCAATTTGACTGTGTAGAAAGCTATAAGCTTATAGACACACTCTCTAACCCATTCCTGGTACCAATCAGTAGTGAGTAATGAGTGTTAAGTTTCTTGCTCAAGGACACAATGGTATGCCTTTGATGGGGTTTGAACCCATGCAGCTAGTGATCCTTATATTACTAGTAAGAGGTGTTAACCACTCAGTCATACCGCCACTCATGAGTGGTTTCACCAGTACCTCCCAGAAAAGGCAAAGAAATGGCCAATAATATTCTGGAGGAAAATACCATGTTGCAGTGGCTAATGTTACCTAGTTACTGGGTCATTATGAAATCCCTTCAAAATAAAGACTATTCCAAAGGTATTTACCCTGTTTTTTGAAATCAAGGCATTCATTATCCTTCTAAGCTTGACAATATATGATACTATGTAGAGATTTATTAAATGTTACATATCATCGGGTATTTATATTTTTAGAATTCAAGGAATAGTCAATCTAAGCTCAACATGTCCAGCTATCAAGACTTTCCGTGGCACATTTCCTTTGAACACAAAATTAAACAACTCACCTTCCATGTTACTCCACTTGAATCGTCTAACCCTGCCACCACCCTCAGAATACAAATCTCCGTCTGGGAGATACATTTCTTGATACCTCAATAACTCCCTCTTATCTTCATCTATCAGTTGTTTCCTATAGAAAACAAGACACTTATCATTACAATAACATCCAAGGTAAATAACTTTCAAGATTATCAATAACCACAATTGAAAACTTTTGAAGAAAGTAAAACAAAGGGATGGGCAAACTGAACATCAGGGTGGTTTATAATCTATTTCTTGAAGAATTGATTCCAGGTATTGGAATACTAGAATCTTCATTTTGGTTTATTTAATTTTACTAAAACCTTAAACAATACAATTTTATGAAAGAATCTATACTAACAAGTAAGGATCAAAATTACAATAATACAGTTAACTCCATCCACTCCTGCCCCCTATTATTCTTTATTACAGTAAGTGCTATGATTATTTCATTTTAATGTTTTCTTTATGAGGTCAGTATATAGCATTTTTGTACTTACAAATGGATTCGTCCCACTTCATCCCTCAGTTCATTTTGATCAATTTTAGCTGCATCTTTATCACCCTCTTCCATCTCCATTATATCATCTTCCTCTGCCAGGTCCAGATTCTCATCACTATCATATTCACTACCTGTAATAATATAGTCATATGATAATTACTACCTGTTATATATAGTATTATAGTTATTTCTGTCATATATATTCATATAAAATTCACTACCTCTAATATATATTCATATTCTATAGTATTCAAATTTTGCTCCATCCAATTAGTCAATGGACTTGTCTTAACTGAAAATTTGTGAGTTCAAGAGATTTTGATCGATTGAACAGCCAAAGAGTATACAGTCTGGGCAGATTTCAAAGATGTATAGGTTGGCATGACTTTATACTAGTTGTATAGTTAAGTCATTTTTATATTGCTTCTATCACTCAAGTTAAAATTTCTATTGAATCATTAAATCTCAGTACTGCTTAAAAAATATCCCTTTGCCTTGGCAATTTCAGGAAGTAATTTCATTGATAACTATTCTATGTTCTCACCAACAACACAGAAATGATCAACAAATTTTACCTGATAATTCTGCTTCCTCATCAACAAACTCTTGTCGTATTTTTCTGAAAATATTCAGCAATATCATTTATTATGCTATTTATGTAAACAACGTATAAAATTATCAAATGTTTTCATTTTACCCCAAACAACCACCATTTGTTCCATCTTTTTCTTCCACTTTTCATTCTTTTATTTTTTTTGGGTGACTGCCAAGTCACAAAGCCCGGATAATGTAGAATTTTCTATGTTCAAAAAGGGCCATAATTCTGTAAAATGTTTAGAGTTATGGGATATGGACAGTGACCAATTACACTCTCAAATAAGTGTATGAAGTATTAACTCATTCCCTACAGTAGTCTTGGAGATTCCAACAATAACATAACCAAAGTGCCGAAGACAATGCCTGGTTCAGTACAATAGCTCTCCCTATTCTTAGAATAGTTGAACTAAAACCACTAATTTCCTTTATCAGTTGAAAATATCAAAACAGCACATTAGTAACTGATTTAAACATTCTATATCCTTGGAAATATCAATAAATTTATTTCCAATATCCAAAATTAACAGGAAACCTACCCATGTTTATTTTTGACAGTAAACCCAGTAAATTTTGTTGGTTTCTCCGCTTCTTCTTCCTCACTGTCTAAATGATCAGTATCACCTTCTTCTTCATTATCTTCACCTTCAATATCACTTCCTTCATCCTTTAAAACAGTACATAGTTTTATAATTTTCTTTCATTCATTTCAATATCCATTTTGATAGCTGTGCTTATGAGCTATAAAATAATATACATGTATTTTCAAATTAAAAGATAACGAAAGGCTCAAAAATCTCTTGTATTTGTTTTTCGACTAATGTAATGTTACAAGGGCATAAAAACTGAAAGATTTACATCTTGTATTATAAACCAAGATAACCTAGACAAAACATTTTAAATATTACATTACATTCTCAGTATATAAAAATCTTTCACAAAATTATATAGAACAGTCACTTTTATAAAGCATTACTAATAACAAAAGTGAAGGAAAGTAACAATGAGCACCCTGTAAATTATCTTGGTAATATATTCACTAGCTCAAATGTTCCGTTATTCCTACCTTATCAAATTGTTTATCCTCATTATCGGAGAATGCTGTTATAGAATCATCATCACTTTCTACATCAGATGCTGGTCTCTTTGTGCCCTTCTTACCAGACTGTGTACCTGACCTACATATCACAAAAAATATATGATGTAAACTATGCTATGTTTGATTTTATCTGAAATGTCATACTTGTGTCAAATGTGCATGTACAAAACTGCAAGTCCATCACTGTTTAGTGTCTCAATATATTGAGTAAAAGCACAAACCTGACAGCATCACAGCAAATGCCTATATTATGATCAGGTCACCAATAAAAATATCAATATTTCGTATTTGGAGTGTTTAACTGTGTTAGAAAGTCTGACAAAACTTGCTTTGGGATTGGCAATCCTAATTGTGTATGCAGTGACTTCACCTCATATAACAGAGGCCTATAAAATGCCTCTTCCACGTTGAAATTTTCCTTAAAATCATGTAATTTCTTCCAAAAACCTGAACTTACACCAGCTTTTTACTTCCCAAATTAGCAATTTATCAATAATTTTTCGCAAAATGAAGAGGCTATGACCTCTTCCAAATTAAGTGAGAATAATCCTCTGATATGGCTAAAAATTACAAACTTACATGTTATAGTAAGAAAACATTGGTTTATATTTTATGAAAACAACATATTATACACTAATGAACAATTTTGGTTAAAAAAAACCCAAAAAACCTCTGTGGTCTACTTATATATATTATTATGACAGATTTAGCATTGCGTATGATACATACTTATCTGCAAAGACACCAGAACAGAGTCCCATAAGTTCCTCCATATTTCCTTGAGTATTTGACACTGAATTGTCATCAAAGAGACTTTTTCTTGATGTCTTATCATCTCCTCCCTTTTGACTGTCTGTAAAAACAAGTGATTAACATATGTTAATTTGTAATTCTAACTTATTAATTATAAATTATTCAGATTTAGTCATTACTCAGTTTGACGACCCCCCACCAGTGTGAATAACAATAGCTGCTAATCAGAGATCATACTTGAATATTCCAAGATGCGTTACAGCAAAATAGAGTAAAGCAAGGTTTAACAGTTATATCCCTGTAATTCCAGAGCTATTTTTACTTGTACAGCAGGGACTGTCCAAAAGCTGCTTTCGCTCAACAAAATCCTTTAAAATGATAAAGCTGTAAACCCCTGTAATTCCATTTAAAGGATATATTCTCAAAATAAAGCGTAGAGAATCTTACCTTTTTCCTGAAAAAAAAGGAGCCCTATATTCTTAGAAAAATCATGCTAATAATTTTGATATACATAAGTATGTTGTTGCAATATCAGAAGATTCTTTTTATTTGAAAAACAGAATGCTGAATAAATGAATTACCCATAAATCTGCCAGAACACAGCCCTAGTAATTCACTCATGTCATTTTGTGAAGCTGGAATGTCATCTGATTCAAGGTCTGTAATCATCTTCTTCTTCCCTGTTGACTTGGTTTTGATGTACCTGTTTTATTTATATATATTATATATGATTCTAATCAGTTATGCAGCTTTCACACATGATTGAAAACATATTGCCTCTTGGCACACATTTTCCAATTTTGGTTATAAAAGTATTAAGTTGGTATATTATTTTTTGTGAAATACTGGATATTACAGTTGCAGAGAAATTATTTCCAACACTAATGTGAATGTCAAGACAATTGCTCCACTTTTTTATCTCTCTAAAAGTTAGCATAATTTTTTTTTGACTAACCATGGACGTAGAGTCTGTCATTTGTCTTTTGTTTTTTTTTGCATTATAAACTGGGATGTTTTTATTTAACATAGAACTTTAGTTCTACTTTTTGAAAAAATAACAGGCTTAAGCATAAGTAACTTTTTTTTTTTTGAAATTCAGTGCTCAATAAAACAATATTTTAGATAAAAATATTAAACCTACGTACCCAATCTGGCATAGGTTGCAGAAGCAAAAAAATAAAGATTTTTATGTGACCTAACTAACAACAACCTTGAATTTCAAATCCTAACAAACAACCTCTACTCACCATTTCAGTGAAAACCTGTCCACTAAACTCTAATGTTCTTAAAACTGTTTGCATTTACTATCTAAATTCAATCTCTTATTATTTTTTACTTATAACTTACCCATCTGCATCTAACATGTTCGACTGTGAATCCTCTAGCATAAAGCTGAAGTCTTGCGACTTTCGCTTTGGTTTGTCTCTCTGTGTTATCTCTGGTAGTAAGGAGTTATACAGGTCCTGTGAGTCTTCTATTGGCATAGTTAATGTTGATGTCTTTGTCTGCCCGCTCTAAAATTAAAATTTCAGTATAATTTTTTTTGTGTTAATAATTTATTAGCGTTCAAAGTTTTCATTTTTATTTAAGACAAAAGATGTGCCAACGAAAACAACCGATATGACAAGGGTCAAAGGGGATATTTTAAATCTACAGGCTGAAAAATCAACTGATTTTAACAGCATTTTAACTGATGATAAGGATCACCAATCTGTTAGTTATGAAAACCTGTAGTGTGTATCCCCTTTCTGAGATGGACTCATTCCAAACTGTAGATGCTTTTTTCTAGCCATTATTGTGTCCAATACCATTTACTTACATTTTCATAAGAAGTATCAAACATTTTTTATACTGGCCACATTTGAGTTAGTGATGGAAGGGGTTTGTCTTAAAGAAAATTTTCTATATATGTACATAATGTATGTCTTATTCATTGTGATCAAGATTTTTTTTGTTTTGTTTTTTTTTTTACATACAATTCTACAGCTTTATATTTTATAAAAGTATGAAAGTAGTATCGTAATTATCATTAGTTAATAACAAGAACTTACTAACAATATCACATAGAAATGCTTTATATTGATCTTGCAGGTCTAGAGTCCTTTGTAACAACATTACTGACTTTAACAATGTGATAAAGCTGTTTCTAATATGTTGACACACAAAATATGACAGAAACTTACTGGGAACTGTGTATCACTAATACTATTTCCTCTACTTTTACGACCAAATAGACTAAAAGGCTTCTCCAAAACATCTGGTTCTTCTGGCTCTGAAATACAAATATAACGTAATAAACAAGAGCTATCACACAAGAGCTAGCTTGACTGTCTTTCATGCTTACTACACAGAATTTGTAAATTTATTAATAAATTAAATCAGTAAATATTTAGTTATTGGTCTTTGTTCATGGTTTTAGCCAGTAAAACACTATTATGACCTCAGACTAAACATGGGTTAAGTCAACAAATGTGGATATAGAAATCAAATGGAGGATAAAAACACCTAAAAACTGGATATGCTATCACTCCAATTGAGTGACGTTTAATTTTAAAGTCTAACATGCTGACAAACTGTGTGTGCCAATAAAATTTCTGCAAATCAATTGGTCCAACTATCAATAATGTGCTCATTTTTAGTCTGATATGATAAGATATATATTCTACCTTTAAAATCTGCTGGTTTCTCTTTAGGTTCTTCATCTCCAGACTTACTTTTATCCTCGTTGTCATCTTCATCACCTTCTAAAATAAATAGTTGTGATAAACATGTCATATACTCTCAAGGAAGAAACTGACTCTGAAATAGGGAGTTTTTTTTTTATACAGGACTGCTGTAAAACTACACAATGTATTTTCCTAGACCCTTACAGTCCTTGTTCAATTTATTTCAAGTATTTGCTATTTTCTTTACAAATGTTTGTTTGGTTGGGTTTATGTTGCACCAACACAGTATAGGTCAAATGGTGACTTTCCAGCTTTACTGGTAGAGATAGACCTCATTGGCCCCTCTGTACTTTATTTTAGGCATGAACGGGCACCTGGGTAGAACCACCTATGTTCAGTAAGCTAGCTTTCTTACATGTGGAATGCTTGCATGGCACAAACCAACAGCGGTGACAGGCAAGTGGTTTGAAGTAAACCACCTTAACCACTCAGCTAGGACTCCCCTTATTTACAAATATACTTCAAACCTAAGACACATCAAAACCGGTTTACTCTGCCAAAAATAATTCCATAGTGATAAACACATATACATAACTTATACTGAATGTATGAACAGCTGAGATCAACATACCAGATTGTTCATCGTCGGTCACATCTAGTTTCAGACTATACTCCTCCTCTTCTTCGAACTCGTCAGCAACATCTCCCTCTTCTTCATCATCATCCTCACCATCCTCATCAGCTTCATCATCAGCAAATGGATTCTTCTGTAAATACAAGAAATAATTTTCGTCAATTAATTTTCGTCAATTAACTTAGATGACAACAGAGCTCCAGATAATTTTTTTGGCCAAGGGGTTTTTACCTCTCAAAATTTAGAATGAGGGGTAAAATGTAAAATCTGAAAAACTTAAGGGGTAAAATCTGTCAAAAAAGCATTTTGCATTTTTTATTAATGAATTAAACTTATTGTTTTTTTGTTTGTTTATTTTCTTTTTTTAGAAAAACCTTTAAAAATAAAATACTGATTCAATGTGAAGCAATACAAAACGTGCCCTGTAAAGTCAGACTTCCAGAGTATACTGGAACTCAAGTTTAGGATACACAGCAAAATTATCAGGGCTTCCATTTTCAAAATTTGGAAGTCAAAGACTTCAAAATCTCTGATATTGGAAGTCACATTATATTGGTAAAGAAGGAAAAGTATTAGATTTTCGGAAGTCACATGCCAAAATGAAGGAGTAAATGACTCCCAAACTTCCACTAGTGGAAGCCCTGAAATTAATATATTTTCTAGGAGTCAATATTTTTCTTTCTTTATTTCTGTTGGCATGTAGCTTATCATGTGCTCCAGTTTGAACAATTATAGTTGAAATTAGAATTAAAGAAAAATAAACAAGATTTTTTATCTTTCCTTAAAAAAAGTATTGGTCTGAGAGAAAATTGTCCGTAACTGTAGACTGGGTACGAAAATATTGAGTACAAAACTGCAGGTGAAAAACATGTTATTTTGTTCCAACAACAAAAGTGAAAGAAATTAAAATATATTTTTGTTTATATTGTCAATAGATGCCTAAACAAACTTAATACTATGTTAACTCCTACGATGATTATCTGGCAAAAATCTATATCAATAATTTCACAGGTTGATCTACGGGAGTTACCTCCCTTCTGTACTTCCTGCTACTTTCGTTTTTAACATGCGTTGTTGACAACAGAACTTTTAGTTTTCAATGCAATAAAATGGAAATATATTGTATTTTTATGCTCAAAACATCCTCTATCTGAATATCAAATGTTTACACTTCTATTCTTTTACGCTTAAATTTTGACATACAAGCGTATTTTCATTTTGTTGTGCGTAACTTTGACGCACGAATTTTGAAAGTGATGCGTATTTTGGATTTTCTATGCGTATTTTACGCTTAAACGCACGCTATCTGGAGCTCTGTGACAAGCAAATAAAAGTAACTGCCATAAAACAGGACAGGAATGGCTATAGAAATGACATTTATAAGATAAAGTTAACATCAATACCCTATTCAATATAAATATCCTATGACTTCTTGTGGTTGCTGTCACATCATATAAACATTTTAACAGCTTTTATCATCAAGAAAGTATAAATTTCTCTTTCAGCATGCACTTGTATATTATTCTTTGTTGGGTTTAAATCATATGGTGACTTTCCAGCTTTACTGGTGGAAGAAGTCCTCAGGTGCCCTTTTTGCATTATTTCAGGCATGAGCTGGCACCCCAAGTAGAACCACAAATGTCCCGTAAGCTAGTGCAATAGCTTCCTCACATGAAGTATTGTAATTAAAATTTATCTACATGACCGCCTGGCACATAATTTCAAAATTTTGAGTACCACAAACATGCTAAAATACCTCATTTTAGTTATTTTCCTGTAAAATACTAGAAAAAGACTGGATAAGACACATAATATGCACATGATATTGCATTTCAGGCACTTGAAACTTGAAACTTTTTATTTAATTAAACGCCTGTTTCTATTTAACAATATTCAACGGCGTTGTACAGTACATATAATATAATAAGAATCAACATCAAATGAAATAAAAGCTTTAACATACAATTCCAATTAACATATTTTTAAAAAAAATGTAGAGACCTTAAAATGATAAAACTGATACAAATAGATTAAAAAGAATAAAACATTCATTTACATTGCACATTCATCACACTGTCATCATCAGTTATACGTTACTCATGTTTATCTCATTTCAGATTTTAAAATAGTGATTCAAACTTTCTGAAAAAATGTGTTTTAAGATTTCTCTTAAATACATCAATATTTTTAGATTGTTTCAACTCTAATGGCAGCGGATTCCACAATTTTGGACCAATAGTTCCGAAACTTCTGTCACTAAATGTTTTTCTTTTATTGAATGGAATAACGTAGCAGTTCTCAGAGGTTTTAGCTGAACGTAGTCGGGTATTTGGCACTTGTTTGGTTAGGAGTTCAGAAAGGTATTTTGGAGCATGACCGATTGAACAATTGTATACAAAAGTCAGAATTTTATATTCGATTCTAGATTTGATGGGCAGCCAGTGAAGGTCGAACAATGCTTGCCTTGAACTGTCAAATTTCTTTCGTTGCAGAACTAACTTAGCGCACATGTTTAGAATATGTTGCATTTTTTTCAATTCAAAATCGGATACACCATAAAGAATGACATTGCAATAATCCAAGTGTGACATTACGAGTGCTATTACTAGTATTTCAGCTGCTTCTTTGGTGAGGTATTTTCGGATACGTTTTATTCTAAGATAGTTTAACATTGCAGTACGGCACTTTCGTTTGACATGTTCCTTGAAATTTAGTGTTTGGTCTAGAAATGCGCCTAAATATCTAATGGACTCTTCGGAGTTGATCTTATCTCCGTTTATACAAATGGATTTTAGGTGACACTTTTCGAGTTGTTGAGAACTTCCAAATGTTATGAATTCTGTTTTCGATGAGTTCATCTTGAGTTTATTAGCGTTCATCCAGTTGTTGATATCAATCGCACCATTTTCTAATTCAGCGATTGCAGAAATTTCACTATTTTCTTCAGTCGGTTTAAAACGTTTGGTTGCAGTATGGTCATCAGCGAATCCATACACCGATAATCCAGATGGAATCACGTCAAACAAGGTTCCCGCATACGTTAGGTAGAGCCAAGGCCCTAAACAACTACCCTGGGGGACACTGCACTCTAGTTGCCGTGGAGCTGAGACCGCCGAGTTGACACACACGCGACAGCCCCTTGGACGAAGGTATGAATCAAGCCAGCTGAGCACTGAACCGCTCACGCCGTACTGCTTCTGTAGCACGTCGACGAGTATATCATGATCCACAGTGTCGAACGCGGCACTGAGATCAATCGCGATTAGCGCTGTAACTTCTTGTTTTTCCATGGCTGCCAACAGATCATTAACTAAACGCAGTAGCGCAGATTCACAGGAGTGGTATTTTCTGTAGGCGGATTGGTTTGTAGGTAGTAAGTCATACTGATCAGCATGTTTATTTAGTATTTTCAGAGCTGCTTTTTCAATCAGTTTTGATAAAAACGATAGATTACTAACAGGTCTATAATTTGAGAATACAAGTTCAAGTCCAATTTTCTTCAAAAGTGGTCTCACGATAGCCTCTTTCCATTTATTTGGAAATATTCCTTGCTGTAGTGATAAGTTTACCAGTTTTGTTATAATTGGGAGTAGTTCTCCAAGGAATAGTTTTAATATTGCTGTCGGTAATATGTCCAATTCACAAGATTTTGTCTGTAGTTCATTTATCAGCTCTTTAACATTATCATTTGAAAATTCATCAAAGGTAAGAAGAGATGGAACGTTTCTAGTATTTGGCTCGAATTTATCAAATGGTTTCAGGTCATCACGTATTTTCTCTATTTTATTCATGAAAAATGAGGCAAAGTGTTCGGAGAGCTCACTATCACTGTACCCAGGTGGCATTGGGTTTTCTGATTTAGTTCCTGTTAACTCAGACACTAACTGGTACAGCTTCTTAGAATCACCCTTTGTATTAGTTACTTTTTCACTTATTACTTTTGTTTTCTCTTTTTCGAGTTCATCATTGTACTGGTTCCGAGACTTTTTGAATAATTCATATTGTTGTGGTTGACGATATTTTCTCCATATTTTTTCAGCTTTCCGAGTCGATGTTTTAAGGGTGAGAATTTCGGGAGTGAACCATGGTTTAGGAGCTCTAATTACTTTTGTTATCTCTTTTTCAGGTGCATGAGTGTCCAGAACGTTCTTTATTTTATTTTCAAACTCATTCACGTATAGATTAATATCACTCTGATCTATTGTAATTTCACTGAACTCTTTTCTAACAGATGACTCGTCCATGTCTTTAAAGTTTCTAAATTTGACTGACTTACTGATTATGTTTTCTTTTTGAACATTTGTAACACATTTTATTGCTCGATGATCAGACACATAATCACCAGGTTCACATGCCACAATTTCAACCCCATTGACTGCTTCCGTAATAACAACGTCAAGAGTATTGCCAAAAACTTGTGTGCCAAAGTTAACATGCTGCACCAAACCCATAGCGAATAATGAGTCTTTAAATTCTGATATCACGCCATTTTCTTCATTCAGATGTAAGTTAAAGTCACCCAGTATTAGAAGATTGGAATATTGAGGCATAATCCCTTCCATGAATTGGAAAAAGTCAGAAATAAATTGTGAATTTGTTGACATGGATGGTGGTCTATAAATGCCAATTACATGCATTGTAATGTTTTTGAATACCAGTTGCCAAATACAAAATTCGAAACAATTTGTCACTCCAGATTTCAATTTCCTCATATTCACAACGGTGCGACAGGTCAAAGCAATCCCACCGCCGATTCGGTTCTTTCGATTGGCTACACTAATTTTATAACCGTTTTGATTAAGGTCACTAGTTTCATATTCAGGCACACCATATATAATATAAATAATTTACAAACCTCTTTTTCTTTCTCTTCTATTAGTTCTTCATCATCCCCAAACTGTTCCTCAAAGTCATCCTCATCTTCAACATCAGTGTCAGAATGTTCCGACATTTCTGCCTCTTCTTCGGCATCATAACCTCCCTCCTCGTTGTCAAGATCGTACACCTCCTGACGTTTCTGCCTCGCTATCTCTCGCCTAGCTTTCATCTTCTCCTTCAACTGTTCCTTTAAAGCTACCAGTTTGGCACCTAAAATCAGATCCATTAAATGTATCAATTTTACAAATAGATTCAGTGATCAAGTTTTTTCTCTCTCAAAAATTACGATTTTTTTTTTCATTTTTCATTGGCACCAACTCAAGTGGAATGATACCTTTCTAGCTTAACTGGTGGATGAATAACCCAACAGCTCTTTACTCATGACACTGTATTTCAGGTTCCAGAAGAGATGTAAATACAACCAATGACTTTCCATAAGATATATTGACAACATCATTTTTAAACAGAAACAAAAAGGTTGAAATCACATTAGAGATGAGGAAAATGGGCTATAATTTACCTATAAAATATTTTAATATTCTGCTCTGGCACTAATATGTTTCTTATGTACTTTGCCAAAGAAAAATAATGCCCTTAATCCACCAGTAATGCTGTGGCCTAGTGGTAAAGGTGCCAGTCTCTTTGGGAACTTTAACAATGAGGACAATTTAGTCATAAAAATCGTTTTTTACATAAATTACTAAATATATATATATCAACTGTGCATACCTGGAGCTTCATATTTCATCAATGGATTGGCTTCCTCATCTTCACCATGGTATGTAAATGTATTAAACTTGAGTTCTTCTTTGTCAATACCAACAACATCCTTAGAGATTATGCTGAAACATATGATCATATATACAGCTAGACTCTACAGTCTTAGCAAAGAAAATAGTTTTAACAAAGTTTTAACATTTATTTCAGTATCACTTCTTTTCCAAGCACAATAAATATGTTTAAAATAATTTCATGACTTTTTTCTTTTCTTTTTGTTTTAGTTACACCAACAACTTTAAAGCTTATATGACGGCTTTTTAAAATCTGGCAGTTTTACTAACAATAGGATTTTCTCTGCCTTTTTCAAAAAAATAAGTATTATTCCTCCCAAAATTTAAGGGAAGGGCCCATTTCCCTTACTGTGAAAGTAAACCCAGACTTACCTAATATCAGTGTCCTTATGATGCTTCTTTTCAGTTTTTACTGAATGTTTTGTTAATCTATCCATCAATTTTTGTACCCCAGGGTGTTTAGGTGCCTCCTCACCTTCTTCCAATGTTATAAATGTTTCATCGTTACCACTCAGGCATGGTCTAACATTGTCTAGATCTATTCCAGCCAGAGCAGCTATTTTGTTCTTCTTTTTCTTAGCACTGCTTCTCGGACTAGACTTCTTATTATCCTTATGACTAGGTGTAAGAACTTCACTAGATTTTGCTGCTTCAATAGGTCTTCCGTTAGGGTCAATGTTTTCTTTATTGTCATCTAACTTGAACAAATCGCTTCCGCGTGATTCAGTACACTCATTATCAACTGCCTGAATTTTCCCTGAGTTTTCACAATCATTTTTCTCCCAATCAAACAACAAATCATCTGGAGTATCATTATTTAACACACTAGCAACACTTTCAGAAGGAACACTATCTTTATCAATATCTTTAGAACACGTTGCCTGAGAATTGTCTTGAACGCATTCTGGGTTTGTTTGAACACATTCTGGTTTTGTTTGAACACTACTTTCAGCTTCTGTATTACTACTATCAACTTTCACAGTTTCCACCAAGAGTTCATATCCTTGCTCAGAATCTTCATTGATATTGTCTGGAATACTTACGGTTGAATTACAAGGAACACTTGTGGTAGCAGTATTAGATCTATTAGATTCTTTATCACTTTTTACTGTAGTATCACAAATATCAGGTAACTCATCTTCATCGTCAACGTCCATCTCATCAACCTCTGCTACAATGACACTACTCTGATTGCTGTTTTCATTACCAGCATTGTCAAGTTTAATTTCACCTAGAGGCATTCCAACCCCTGATTTATTTCTCATTCGCTCATCTATTCTGTCTTTAAGTTTTTTGTCTTCTTCCTCATCTGGATTCCAATCTTCATCAGAATCACTGTATTTGTCGAGCTCTTCCTGAGTTTTAGATTTAGTCTGAATTCTTACATTCTGTAATATATCTTGCATCAAATTGGCTTTCCTACAAAATGAAAAATTGAAACTTTACAACAAATTACCTTAAAACGGCAAAATTGAATTTCTATGTTTTTTTTGAACAACACTTTTACAAATGTAAGGGCTGTTATATTTGTCTATTCTTTTATTGCCTTAAAATTTACATCAATACTATAAAGGTCAATGGTAACATTCCAGATGCTCCTATGTGCATCATTCAGACAAGAGCATGCACACAAGTAGAACTACAAATCGTCTGTAAGATAGTGGTGTGCCTTCCTAGCATAAGAAAAAATCACAGTCCCTGAGAGATTAGAACCAATGCATTTTTGTCTCTAGCTTTGTAAAGGCCAGTAGCATTTATATGAAATTTTTATGCATACAAAAGTGCAACTTCTCTACTATTATACTTCTAATGCACTGATGACAGTCAAAGTCAAAAGTTAACATTTTTTTTTTGCACAAAATATTTTAATAAATCCATAAAATAACAATTTTATAAATATTTTTTTACTTAGTACTGACTAATTATAAATCAAATATGCATGCATGGGTAGGGTAAAGATTAACGTGACCTTTGTATGGTTTTAAATGAACATAACTTACGTAGTATCCCTGAATCCTTTAAGAACTTTGTACTCATGTTGTTTCCTGTTGGCTCTAGCCAAGAAATCATTGAGTGACTTTGGTGCTGGCTGATGATATGGTAGATTAACTCTTGCCTCTAGAAAAGGTTAAATAAAGTAATGATATATAAAATGTTTCAAGTAGCATAATTAAGTACATTAATCTTTATTGGGATAATCAAGTGAAATATTACTAAAATGTTCAACACTTTAATGCTATATATTATTAACAAACCTCTAACAATTCTCTGAGATTCACTATGTATTGATTGTAACTCATCTCTCTTTGTCTTCTTCTTTGGCTTTTTTCCTGCTCCCTTAAAAATAGAACAACAAAATTTCAAAAATCTTTATATGAAAGTCCTTATATCGAAGTTATTATGTTTCTTTCGGAGACGTAAAACCTATCTGACCAAACAAAATAAAAACTTAATCTAAATCAAGATCTGCATGGTTTTAAATATGCAGGAAAATAAAGCGTAAGATAACTCTGCTTTCTCGGGATATAGAAAATGCACAATGCCAACGTTCTTTTTTTATTCCATTAGCGTACTTTATCTGACCAACAAGAATTTAGGTTTTTGTTTGGTAATAAATTTTTTTTGGTAGGTGTGATTTTTGTGGGTATGGAACAGGAGAGCAAACAAGTAATATTTCATTTTAGGCCTAAAATACGAGTACTGCCCAGTATTTTGTGATAAATATCAATTTAAATAATTTTAGCAGTTCCTCGAAATTAAAAAAAATTCTGATTGCTTTTGCCATCCATAAATATAAATATAGTTTTCCTAAAAGTTTTACTTGTTACAGAAATTAGACCCTGACCACTAAAATATTGATCATACATGCCTTTTTCAGTTTCGCCAGTAGTTTAGGGTCAATCGATGATTCATCAAATCCCTCGTCACCATTTTCATGATCTGATTTCTCCACCTCTGACCCCGATGACCTACAACCTATTGAAAACATACAAACAATTCAAAATCTAATATATCTGCAATTTTGTTGTGGAATTTCAGTTTATTATGAACCTTCTGTTTGTTTTATGTCAAAAACCTACCATTTTACCACTGGTATATACATAATGAAACAGGTATGTGTAAGAACAGGCAAAACAGATGCTCCAGAACACGGAAAATATGTATTTTTCCCTATCTAATCCTGTAGTACAAACTTATATCGTCACTACTTAGATAATAAGAGTAACTCATTGATCACTATTCTTATGAGCACTGTGAAGCTTTGAGATTAGACCAGAAAAAAATCCTCAAATTTCTGGAGTTGCAGATAACATCTATTATGAATTTTTATCGTCATAGTATATTTTTAAGCATTATGTTTTTAAAGATACATTGAAGGCACATTTGCAATTTAGGAACAAATTCATTAATGATAAATTTAAAAGAAAATGACTTAAAAAAATTGACCATCTTACCCACTTTTAACCATTAGCCTCCTGGAGGAGACTGTATCAACTGATGCAACCAGTTTATACCACTATCAGCTGACACTCATGGTTTGCACCATTTGCTATCCAGTAACTATATATTTTTTTTTTCCCTAAAAGTGAAGATTGAAAACTGACCATAGAATATATTTAGCATGGTAAAAGTGAAAATTTCATGAAAACTGAACCTGGAGATGTGTTGCTGTAAACATATTTGTTAGAAACCTTCACATTACCTGAGCTATCACTGTCGCTGTGTTTATCTTCAGTAAATAAGTTGTCTGGAATTTTTCTTGGCGAACTTTTCTCATCATCACTGTCTGAGTCATCACCTGTCAAATCATGTTAATGTTCATTAAATCTCAGATGTAAAGTTAAATGTGATATTCTAGGTAAAGTATGATATGTACAATAAAGCATTTTCTCTAATGAAAAAAGGATGTTCATTCCCAAGTGAACTTAACCTGTAAGTTATCACAGATGGCTAAATAATCCCTGCATTTATCTGAAAATTTGATTTCCCATTTTGAATTCAAAATACTCCATAATGATCATAAAATATTTAGTTCATGTACTTACCATGTTTCTGTTTGGTTTCTTCACTGTCAAAGAGATCATCCGTCCCAGTCTTCTGTAAATATGACATAAACATGAAAAAAAACCACCCCAAATTAACATATTCAGGGTCACATTAATACAATACAGGTCATGTTTGTTTTGTTCTAAAGATCATATGGCGACTTTCCAGCTTTACAGGCGGAGAAAGACTTCAAGTGCCCATTTTGCATTTATCTCTATGCAATAAATAGTAAGTGATCCATCATAAGATAACTTGTAAGAAAAATTTCAGAAACAAAATAGAAATTAAACAACAGTTTAAATTCTCATTACTTACAGAAGAATGTTTCTTAATGGTGTCCATCAAGGTAACATTGTCGTCTTCGTCAGAACTGGAATCCACAACTGGTCGTTTCTAAAGTTTATAATAGCAGATTGTTAAAAGGTAAAATAAACAAAACACAAGGGGATCATGACAGAACAGATTGCATGTTTCATACAGGTATCAATTATTTATGATGTTTTAAATATTTCGAGCAAACAGGAGTAAGTCCCAATGAGACTGTAAAGGTCATACATGGTGCCTTTCCAGCTTTACTAGTGGAGGTCAACCTCAAGTGCATTATTTCTGGCACCAGTGTACACCTGTGTAGAACCATACAACCTTTCATAAGGTAGCTGAATAGCTTCCTCACATGAAAGAATCCAAAGTCCCTCAGGGGATTCAAACCCACAGAGTCACATGAGAGGCAAGTAACAGCATGAAGGGCAGCTACAGACATCGAGTCTGATTTAAGACATCATGATTTTTTCATAGTTACACAGAGACATTTTGATTATTTACAATTCTTTTCTTCTTGCTGGGTGTGTCATCATTATCGTCCTCATCACTGTCATCAGAAGAATCTTGCAAGATCACATCTAGAGCTTGTTCTGGGGTAAACTCCTGAAATGTAACACATTTTGTTTATGAGGTTGTCAACTTAAAAGCTCTATAAACACAGCCTTGATTTATATTCAACTTACATGGTTACTTTTAAAACAACAATCCATGCCTGAAAGTGGGATTAAAATGGGAATATCTAATGATCTGTTGAAATATTTACACTTTTTTGGGTATTTTTTTAATGACAAAATTAGGAATTTTTAAGTGGTACTGTACAAATGCAAAGAAAAAAGAAAGAAAACAGATAGTATCAATTTTGTTTGTTTTGGTTTTTACAACAACCTCAACACATTTTTGGTCAAACTGATCCAATTCCCATGGGGAAATTTCTCCTTGCCAGAGGATTGCACCAGCCACTGCAGGATTACAAATCTGATGCTCTCCCTTTCAAGCTAAGTGGGCCAACTTAATAGTATCAAAATTTTAAATATAAGTATGGTGGAGACTTACGGTCAATCAATGATTCAAGTGAATGCGGCAAGAACAGAAAATGAAATTAAATGTTGATCCCTTACGACAACTCATCACAATGTGTGCAAAAAGACAACATGATTTCAGATGGTGGTCACTCTACCTGTTTCCTTTTCTCTCTAAGATCTATCACTTCCTTGGACAGGTCAAATCTTGGATTTACTTGCAAATTTTCTTCTTGGCTTGAAGCTGATTCAACATTTGCCACCTTTACTTGCTTGTCTGTGACATCCCTAGATAAATCTGTGACATCTTGTGACATGTCACTATCATCATCAAGAATTCTGTGCATCTAGAAATTAATACATAACAAGTTATGATTTTGGTGAGCATCATAACAAAAGTATACCATCAAATTTTTATAAATATTTCTGGAATATCTGGCACTTCAATAATTAATTGTTTTGAATTGCTGCCTGGAATACTGTCCAGAAAAAACTTTGTATCTAAGCATGCATTATCAATAGATCCCTACTCTGATCTTTTATTTAAATAACAATATATTTAACCACAAACATTGACATAAATGTGTTCTTCTGTTATCAAATAGGTTGTAATGATATTCTTATTGTATCCTTTTATCTGATAATAAGAATTAGACAAGTTGAAGTCAGGGATCTATGCATCCCAAACTAAAATCAAACTTAAAAGTACAGTGAAGAATCAGTTTTATTTATTATTAATATACCGTCTTCTTTGGTTTTCTCAAGACAACATCATCGTCATCATCACTGTTTTCACCAGATATCCCTGTAAAAAATAAATACACATTATAACAAACATTTGTTTGTCAACCTCATTTAAGTACAACAATTTTTGTTTTAGGTATGTATATGTATAAAAACCTTGATGAAAAGGTTGGTATGATAAACAAGAGGGCCATGATGGCCCTGAGGTCGCTCACCTGTATATAGGCCCCCCCCCCACCCTGGGCCAATTTTTACCCAAGGGCTTTTATTTGTTTATTTGAACAGACTTGGTAGACACCCATAAGAAGATGTTTCATGCTAAACATCTAAGTTCTAGCTCTTTGGGTTTTTTAAAAAGAAGATTTTAAAGTTTTTTTACTATACACATATAGTTAAAAAACAATGACACCTCTGGGGCAGTGCCAGTTTGACCCCCGGGCCTTTATTTGAACAAACTTGTAGATATTTACTTAAAGATGTTTTCATGCTTAATATCTAAACTCTAGCTATTGGGTTTTTCAAAGAAGATTTTTAAGTTTTTGCTATACACAGATAAGGAAAATCAATGACCCCCGGTGGGGCCAATTTTGACCCCAGGGCTTTTATTTGAACATACTTGGTAGACACACCCATTAGAACATGTTCATGCCAAATATCTTAGCTCTAGCTTATTGAGTTCTTTAAAAGAAGATTTTTTAAGTTTTTACTACATGCATATAGGGAAAATCAATGACCCCCTGGGCGGGGCCAATTTTGACCCCAGGGCTTTTATTTTGAACAAACTTGGTAGACACTCATTAGAAGATGTTTCATGCTAAATATCTTAGCTCTAGCTCTTTGGGGTTCTTTAAAAGAAGATTTTTAAAGTTTTTACTATATGCATATAGGAAAATCTATGACCCCCTGGGGCGGGGTCAATTTTGACTCCAGGGCTTTTTATTTGAACAAACTTGGTAGACATTCACTAGAAGATCTTTCATGCCAAATATCTAAGCTCTAGCTCTAATGGTTCTTTAAAAGAAGATTTTTTAAGTTTTTACTATATGCATATAGGGAAAATCAATGACCCCCGGGGCGGGGCCAATTTTGACCCCAGGGTTTTAATTTGAACAAACTTGGTAGACACTCACTAGAAGATGTTTCATGCTTAATATCTTAACTCTAGCTCTTTGGGTTCTTTAAAAGAAAATTTTTTAAGTTTTTACTATATGCATATAGGGAAAATCAATGACCCCCTGGGGCGGGGCCAATTTTGACCCCAGGGCTTTTATTTGAACAAACTTGGTAGACATTCACTAGAAGATGTTTCATGCTTAATATCTAAGCTCTAGCTCTTACTGTTCTTTAAAATAAGATTTTTTAAGTTTTTACTATATGCATATAGGGAAAATCAATGACCCCCCGGGGCGGGGCCAATTTTCACCCAAGGGCTTTTATTTGAACAAACTTGGTAGACACTCACTAGAAGATGTTTCATGCCAAATATCTTAGCTCTAGCTCTTTGGGTTCTTTAAAAGAAAATTTTTTAAGTTTTTACTATATGCATATAGGGAAAATCAATGACCCCCTGGGGCGGGGCCAATTTTGACCCCAGGGCTTTTATTTGAACAAACTTGGTAGACACTCACTAGAATATGTTTCATGCCAAATATCTAAGCTCTAGCTCTTAGGGTTGTTTAAAAGAAGATATTTAAAGACTTTTCTTTCGGTTGCCATGGCAACCAGAGTTCTGCATGGAATTAAATTCTTTGAACAATTTTCAAAGGTGACCACCAAAGGAACATTCCTGTGAAGTTTGGATGAAATTGGCTCAGTGGTTTATGAGGAGATGTCATTTAAAGCAAAAGTTTACGGACGGACGACGGACGAAAAGCGATCACAAAAGCTCACCCTGTCACTTTGTGACAGGTGAGCTAAAAATAAACAATATTGAGAGAGGTTTAAGCCTGGTAAGGTAACTGCATCTTAGAACAGGGATCATTTGTCACAGAACTGATGTGTGATGAAGACGTGTTAAAAGTCTAAACTAGCAAAATGTGTTTATTTTTACATTTTTTATAGTTGTACATTTTTGATAGTTTCAATAACTATGAGATCACTAAATTTTCCCCATTCATTGTTCTCCGCGAGTCTTAACGGCTGGTGAAATTGCTGCCTACAGCAGAATTTACTTTTGGTCCCTTGCTATGCCATAATTATATATAAATGTTGTAAAATCACTAAGGTATGCTATATCTTAGGATATATATTTTACAGGCAAACTGTGTCTTATGCAGAGCACAGTTCATATAACACCAGTATTGGTCATATAATACCAGAATTGGTCATATAACACCAGAATTAATTGGGTCATATAACACAAGACTTGGTCATATAACACACCAGAATTGGTCATATAACACCAGTATTGGTCATATAACACCAGTATTGGTCATTGGTTGAAATAACCTCCATGCTTTCATTACAATTAAGCATACAAAATAAGAACAGACAGCGTGCTTGCCGACTCTCAGTGCTTGACATGAAGAAAAGGGGCATAACTCTGTATTTCAGAGTTATGGGACCTGTACTCATCATGTAAGATAATCTAGCAAGTTTCAGCCCACTCTCTTCCATAGATTTGTAGATACCAACTTCCATGCAAAAACTTAACCGAAAGTGTTATGGCCACGCTAATGCTGGGGCAAGAACAAAAGCTCTCTCTAGTACTCGAATAGTCAAGCTAACAATTAGTACTCTGTGTTGCAAATACCAACATATGGGGCTATTTTTCACAGTATGAATTGTTAATATATATGATGTTCATTATATATATATAATGAAATAAAACTACTACTACTATTTGTAGCAGTAAAAACAAAATGTGTGTATAAATCAATAATTAAAGCT
Source organism: Ruditapes philippinarum (assembly GCF_026571515.1). Classification (NCBI taxonomy): domain Eukaryota; kingdom Metazoa; phylum Mollusca; class Bivalvia; order Venerida; family Veneridae; genus Ruditapes; species Ruditapes philippinarum. Next base: position 95,228 of record NW_026852510.1, read on the forward strand.
CTGAAACCTCACCTGTATCAAGACTGCCAGAGTTACTGCCATCATCCATACCCGAGTCAGTCAGTGACTTTTCAAGGTCTGGATGTTTTAAGAGATTCAGTCTCTTTCTACAGTCTTCACTTGAAACTGGACACTAAAAATAAAAGTTTTAATTATCTTTTTGAGATTTTGGACTCAAAATAGAAAATGTACATTACTAATGATTAGTCATTTTGTTAAAAATTCTCTGCTTTTGAATTTACATGTAGCTTTAAATCAATTAATGTACAATAACAGCTCTAACAAAATATATATATGTACATGTAACCATTCCATGTCACACTTAAACAAAACATTCTTTGTTGGTCTGAGCAGAGGCAAGCTTTATTGTGTGACATTTTAACAAAGGATCAAGAGAAAATCATGCACTGTTGGTGTTAGAAAAAATATACACAGTAGGTGGTGTATAACAGATCATGACAAAGAAATATTTTAATATTCAAAAACTTAACCCAGAATTAACATTGTTACCAAAAACTCAATTAAATTTCAAAAGTTATTTTATTTCTTATATATCTATATGCTTCATCATAATATCATCATAAATGGCTGAACATCATCAATGTAATTATTTATACTAGCTGTAGATGACTCAAGTACAACAAACTTTTGGCAAGCAGTACAGGCATGTGCTAGCTGCATGGGCCTGTGCAGTCGGAGAACACTGTAAAAACTAGCAGTATGGCACCTTTTCAAGTCATCAAAAGGAAACATCAATATCATCATGGAGCTAAATATTCTATGTATATCTTTGATATAATCAAATACAATTTTCAATAATATTTGAGATCTTACAGGGCCAAAACACCATTTTTGGGGAAGGGGCCTCAGCCTTTTTCTTGGGGAAAATATGCCTGATTTTGGCATACTTAAGGGAAAAGGGGTCTCAAATTTAACACAAACTTTGAACAAGTCCTTCAAAATAGAAAAGTAAAAGGCACTGGGAATAATAATAAGGCAGTATAACACTGTCATTTAATTTTGTTCTAAATTCTATGGGAAATTTCAAGAGACTGGGGAATTTTGAGGACCAAACTGGAAAAAAAAAAAAAAGACGCTAGTTTGGTTGGAGAAGCAGCCTATATTCGGCCTCTAGAAAGAAGGGTTTTTTGGCCCTGTTTTATTTTTCAAATAGCTAAGTTCTGCTAAGGGACAATCAAAGGAACACTTTTTGAACATTTCTTCTCCTAATCAACAAATTAGTTTTATTTATTTCTGATTATGTCGACCATGTTGATTATATCTGAGGCCCATTGTGGAGGGTATCAAAATTATCTAAACTGTCAACACTACAGCAGGGATAAAAACTAACCATTTAAGCTTGGTGGCCACCTGGGCCACTGACTGTAAAATTTTGGTGGCCCAGTAAATATATTAGTGGACCAACAATTAATGAACTGAAACGGGGCTAGCACTGGCAAATTTTTTTTAGCCAATTTTTTTAGCAGCGAAAATTGCATGCCTGTATTTTATTTTCAAATAAGGCAAAATGGTACAGCATGAGGTATTTAGAAAAACATAAACTATATTATCCACTTTTATTTAGGTACCTACATTTTTTATCACATTAACACATCAAACTTATATAATTTACAGTCAATAATCATAAAAGCTTCCAGCTCAGTAGCTATAACATTTGTCTGGTTAAGTCAGTGGCATGACAGTAACAGCAGAAACACATTCCAATGTGTTGCTTCAGCTTGCTTGGTTAATGACAAAGATTTGGCTTGAAGACTATCTGTATCTGAAATAATACAGAAGAAACAAGTTTGAAAGTAAGAAAAGTGGAGAAAATAATATTGAAAATTCTGAACTAAAGAAAATGTAGGGATATTAAAAAATCACATGTACTACTGTCATTATAAGTGTACAGGAATCAGTATAAGTTACCTGAAGGCATTTTGTATGCTTCTTAACTGAATCTTCTTTAATATTTCACAGTCATAAGCCATTTATAAATGAATACTTCTGCAAGAGCTTTAGGGGTTACAAAACTTAAATTTGATTTTAAGCCAAATCAAGGTCAATCTTTTTCCCCAGGAATTCTCTGTAAAGCCAAATGTCACATAAATTCCTTGTAAAGGCATAATTAGGTCATAATTAAATGGCAATCAACCCCCCCCCCAAAAAAAAATAAAAATAAAAAAAAAATAAATAAAAAAATGAAAAAAAAAAAACACAAAAAAAAACACAAAAATAAAAACAACCATTACTCTTAACTAATAATTTCTTTGATCTGTTTAACTTTATCAACAACGATAAGATTTACTGAATGCAAACTTACCGTCAACAGGTCAAGTTGTCAACTGCAGAACATAATTTGTCGCTAATAACATACCCATCTTAGGATGCCGCTCGTTATTGTTTCATATTAAATATCAAGACCCAATTTTCCAATGCATACTCAACAATCTGCCAGGTATGTTCACGACATTTAGTGTCATATTTATCAGCTGATGTAAACAAACGGTGAGGGCCAGTGTATTAGACTGTGTTACTGTTCATATCGATATTTAATTCGGAAGGGAAGTTAAAAATATAAACCAGTCAATGACCCACAAGAAGTAGACTGTGTCGCTGTGTTTTGAGATAAGAAGCGGTAAAGCGGAAATTGAAAATGGAAAACCAAATGTGTACTTTTCCATTCTTAAAATAGTAAATGCTAAATTTAGACTGGAGATTCCAATAGTCATACTTTTAATAGCCAATTTAATAATTTTGGAGCCAATTGCTCCTTTGAATTTTCACGCGAGTTGATTTAATGACGGATATTAATTTAATCTACGGCCGATTTTTTTAGTCGCCGACTGGACTATTTTGAAATTTGGTAGTCCAATTACAAATTAGGAGGTCGCCGTGGGCGACCGCTTATTTTCAGCCCTGTACAGTACCATGTGTCCGGACAGATATGTACATGTACAACACTCAGTCATTGAATTTAAGATTTTGAATTTACTGGCCCGAATTCCAGTTTTGAATTTATTCTACTATATATTTAACTAAATTTTCTTAATATTTACACTGGCCCCCAACTAATTTTCACTGGCCATGAGCCAGTGCTAAATTCAATGACTGAAAACTACATGACATTGATTTAATCCGGATAAAGTCTTGGGTGTTTTAATTTTTACTTTTAATTAACATGATATACAATATTTCAGTAGCAAATGCTGAAGTTTTGGATGTTCTGTTGCAAACGTGTGAACTTTTTTTTGATGATCAAGTGGCCGATTTTTCTTCAAAAAGAGAAGATTTTAGAATTTGCAATAAACAAAGGAAGTTCTGACATCAAAAAGAGGGAGATTTCTTTAATTTGTAAAAATATACATTATTTTAAGAAAAATCTTTGAAAATATGGCTGCAGAAACTGGAAGTCTCCCGCTAAAAGGCAGAGGGTTCACATGTATACTTTTGTTTACCCTGCAAATGATTTAGCTAGTATCGAGATCAAGTATTGAACTCTTGACATCCAAATTTTCAATAATAATGTTTTTGAAACAGACATTAAAATATTAACATCTTGGATTGTTGACATAAATTTAATTACTGAATTATAGAATTTAGAAAAGCATGCATTTATTGTTTGATTGATTGACACCAGTCACCGCTGAACAAAGAAAAAAAACCTAAATCTGGCATTGTCACAGCCGGTGTAATGGTTTGCCTAATTTGGTGGACTCCATCCAGTGGCCTTCTTTAAAAAATGTCTTTGACCTTTTGAATAAAAGGCTTTTAAGCAGAAAGGACAAATAGATAGATCTACTTGTAAAAACTTAAAAGACAATCACAAAAACTAAAATTATTATTGGTAATGAGATAAGAATCTAAGTTTTAATTGATATATTGGTAATGATATTCAGGCACGTATGACACCACGTCAAACTCGTAAATGTTAAATTAATCTTAACAGATCTATGTGACTTTGGCGTGGGTCGAAAATTAACTAGGACGAATAATTCGACCCACGCTTTCAGCAGACTATTTTCCAAAACTTCTCAAGAAAAATATGATGAGCAATATATGCAAATAAACATAATTACTTCTCCATCTACTTCGTCCAGTTTTTGTTCGGACATGCTAAGCCGAAACAGTCTGATCAAACTGTCTAATAAGTTGGATAACTTTTGTACACACTGCCGCTGTCGACGTTCCCGCGATGGGTTAGCGAAATTTTTCCCGGTGTTGACGAAAAATGCACACGTTGTAAAATTATAATTTGAATGGCCGCCTTGATGTTTTGATGTTAGTCTACAAAAATGGGCATTATTGATGAACTGAGGAAAACAGAAAAGGGCAAACTGCCGTATCAAAGAAATTCTACCACTGAAAGTTGGAAGTCGTTGTTGGAAACATGTACATCTCCCCCAGATATTCATGTATCACCAAAATTCTTTGAAAATTTGAAATCTAAAAAAGAAGAAAACAGAAAGGAAAACCAGGAAAGAGAAAGTAGATGTACAAATAATTCAAATGATAGATTGTCAATAAGTAATGAGAGTAAAGAAAGCTCAGTTCACAAAAACTCTTCCTCTGATAATATATATCAAGATAACATAAGAATTGTTAGAAAATGTTCAGTGACGTCACCAGAATTTGGAAAGTCCAGACTGGCTATTCGTAAATATGAAGATGAACTAGAAAATGAGGCACGTAAGGCGAGACTGAAGAAACAAAAAGAATTTGAAGCGATTCAAAATAAAATTGAACTTGAAGCACAGCTTAAAGTTCAAGAGATCGAGAGAAAGGCTAATTTTGAAACTTTATTAAAAATACAAGACATTGAGCTGAGAAATGAATCCCAGGCTGCTGAAATTGTGAAACAGCATAGAATTTTGAAAGAGACACATGAGCAAAGAAAACAAATACACGATGCCAGAATACAGGAAGCTGAACAAGTTAAGAAAAAGCTTCAGTTAGAAGAAATAAGGCGAAAAGAGAGAGAGAATAAAGAGAGGCAGGACAAACTGTCTAAATGTGTTTCACAATTAAACCAACTGTTTACCAAAGTTCAGAGTGACTTCAATGCTACTAAGTACCAGAACTTCATCTCTGAGACTGCTAAAAAGTCTCTTAACCTGATACAATCCCAAGTCAGTAATGCAGATGCAGTGAATAGGGCTTGTCAACAAAGTGGCACAGTCACTGCAGAAAACTGTGAAGAATGTGTAAAGATATTGGAAAGAGCCATTAAAGCATATCATGTTATACAAAAAGAGTTAGAAAAAGCTGAAAAGGATGGAAAAGAAGCAGAGGCAGAGAAAGAAAGACAGGCAAAGCTACAACAAGAACAGAGCCAAGCTGCTGCCGCCGCTGCTGCTGCTGCAAGTATTGAGGCTCCATTGGCCACCTCAACTCCAGTTCCTCAGGCTTCAAGGTCTCAGACTCTCATCACAACTGGAGACATATCAGCTCAGGCTGCTTCAAGAGGAGAGCAACTTTGTGTAGATATAGAAGCTTTCCGAAAGTATACAGAGTTGCAGGAAAAATTGAAGTCAGTAGAAGAGGCAACAGCTGTTTTATCTTCAACAGCAGAGTTAAAGAAATTCAAATTTGATATACAGAAAGCAGTTAACACTTCTATCAATGCAATATCACCTGTCAGTGGTGATCATTTAAGAGACAAATTAAAACGCCTCCTGAAACTTCTGTCTTGTCAGCCAGTGGAAGTGTCGGGTCGACAAATTCAACTTAATCAGCATCCCCAGGGACCTGCATTCTGTAAACATCTCATCGCTAGAATGATCGTGAAGAAAGGAGATGAGCAAGTTTCGTCAAAGCATGAGTCTGCATTTGCTATAGGAATGGTCGCAGCAGGATTGTGGACAGAGTCACCTAGTATTGGAGAAATGTTGTTAGCCCATTTCCAGGCACAATGCCCATACCTTGTACCGTACTATATACCAAGACAAGAAGGACAGAGTGATGCTGACTATTTCAAATCTAGGGGGTACAAGTATGAAAATGATGTTGTGGAAAAACATGACAAATTTTTGAAAAGGATGTCTGGAATAATGAGACTATATTTTTCAATCATTGTATCTTCCCCACCGAGAGGAAACCACCCCCATGGCATAGAATATGCCTGGATGTGGCTGACACGTGTGTTGAACATTGAGCCAGAACCTGATATTACCACAACGATGATATATGATTGCCTGCAGGTTACAGGAAATGCTCTATGTCAAGTTTATAAGAAGCAGTTCTTGAAGTTGTTGCATATTCTTGTCAAAGAAATGTTGCCAAAGTTAAAAAGTGTGTCGTCTGATGCAGGAAGTGGTTCATTGACAAGGTTACAGTTGCTATTAGAAACCAGTGTGAAGCATCATGGGAGTATACCGCCACCAGATGGCTTCCTTGAAAAGAATTTCTGGTTGTCATAATTAAACAATATTACTATGTACCATGTGTGAGTAAATGTACATAAAAACAAATTTTTTGTGTGTGAGACATGGTTACACAGAATAGAGAAACAATGCTGTTGTGTTTGTCAGGGATTAAGAAATATTTCAAATTGAAATCAGTTTTGTAATGATAAATTTTGTTGTTGCCATTTGTAATGAAATAGACTCTTAAATATTATGTAAAATATTGAAAATAATTTTGAGCTTTTAATTCTCAAAATTTAAAATTTGTTTGGTTTAATACTGATATTTTTATGTCTTTATGGATATCAGTGCTTCATCATCTTTATGCAGTCAGTGATTTGAAAGTAAACTAATTGTTTAACTCTTGTACATGTAGGCCCATTAAACTTCCAAAGTGCAATTTTTCATTTGATGCTTTTTGGTGTTAGGCTTAGAAATAACCGTTACCCTAGTCCCTAGGAAAGTGTTGTGTAAACAATAAATCATGATTTGCTTCCCTTGATTTAACATTGATGAAAATAAAATTTAATCTTTAAATTTGCAGTTAGGTATGTAAATAATTCAGTTTAGTTTAGTGGATAGGTCTGCAATTGGAACATAACCCATATGAATTTCAAAAAATTGATAAAAACAATAGAAATGTATCATTTGGATATTCTTAATATTTCTTGTAAAAAATGTTGATAAAGTTCTAAGTGTGAGCATTTATATAATGGATAATAATATTTTGTTCAAGAACATTTATTATCTGCAGTACTATGAATATAATTATTTTGAGCCGCGTCATGACAAAACCAACATAATGGTTTTGCGACCAGCATGGATCCAGACCAGCCTGCGCATGCGCGCAGTCAGATCAGGATCCATGCTGTTCGCTTATCAACTCTATTACAAGTCGAGAAACTGACAGCGAACAGCATGGATCCTGATCAGACTGCGCGGATGCGCAGGATGGTCTGGATCCATGCTGGTCGCAAATGCACTATGTTGGTTTTGTCATGACGCGGCTCTTTTATAATCAGATCTCGCACTTGCCAACAAGATCCTTACATAATTTTTTGTGGATTGTTTTATATGATATATTTATTGTATTACAAACCTTCCATTTATTTATTATAGACAATGCCATGAGTGACCAAAGAAAATCAATGTTACAAATGTGTAGTGTTATATAAATTTTGTATATAAAATATACCATATTGTACTTTGTATGCTAACATTCCAGCCATTAAATGCCTAGCTAATTCACATTGGTACCAAATATGAACATGTTCTTGTGCAAATTGATTGAATGTTTTGAATACATTTTCTCTAACTTATACATTTTCTCTAATTTAATCAATTTGTTTTAAATGACTGTAAATTTTTTTTATAGAAATTAAAATTATTATGAAGTTGATAAATTTTCAAAATTTTATTTTTCTGACCTAAATAATTTCAATATTTATTATAATTTTTAAGTAGAGAATTCTATGATGGTCCAAGTGTATAAAGCTATTTATGAGCCGCGTCACGACAAAATCAACATAGTGCGTTTGTGACCAGCATGGATCCAGACCAGCCTGCGCATCCGAGCAGTCTGATCAGGATCCATGCTGTTCGCTATCAGTTTCTCTTCTTGTAATAGGGTTGGTAAGCGAACAGCATGGATCCTGATCAGACTGCGCAGATGCGCATGGTGGTCTGGATCCATGCTGGTCGCAAACCCATTATGTTGGTTTTGACACGGCTCATATCTGTTCTGTGTAGTTTTATTTTTAAAATGAATAATCCCAAAAATAAGTGAATAAGAAATATGTTTGCATGTTTCATTAAAAGAAACTGGTAAATGTGTGAAATCATTGCCAAATTATAAATTGTACTATAAATAGCAGCATAATAGATTGTTTCCAAAAGCACTTACTTTATTCTTGTCTTGTGTCACTAGTGACATGCTCTTTTCACTCTAGCGAAGGACCAAAAGGCACTATTAATTATGCCTTGTTTGACAAGACAAAAGCCTGTGACTTTGGCTTGTTGTTGTTGTTTTTTTTTGCTGGATAACAACAATAAAGTAATAGAAAATCAGCCACCATAGTAACATTTTTTATTGTTATCAAAGTAGGCAATTTTCAGGTATCATAAACTTGTTTAAACACTTTATATGGCTGTAAATATACATATTTATACTCGCTTAATCCTTGTTTTTTAGCCACTCGAGTTATATAGGCTTCCAGCGATTTGAACTTGACTATATATCTTGTCAAAAATCTTTTGAAGTAAAAGTATAATGAAGGAAAACAAAACAAATACTTTTAATACAGTATTTTTTATTGTCATTGACAAACTGTTATAAAACTGGAACAGGCTTGATTTATTTTGTATACTGATGATATAATATAAAGTCTGTGTTGTAAACTTGTCATTTGTATAAACTTGTATGTAAGTTTATTATCTATTATTTTCATTTTTTGGTAAGGGCTGTGATTTCACAGAAAGCACAGGTCATGGTCATTTCACTCATTTAGGAATATTTTATGTTGCGTCTTTTGTAAAGTCAGCCCATTTTTTTTTTTGGCTTTTAAATTTTTGTTATTCAATCAATCGTTTCAGCTATAACTAGTGTTTAAATGTTTTTGGTGTGGAAGGCGGAAATCAAGTCACTCTAAATCTGCTTAGCCTTGAATTCTTATCTATTTAGTTATTTTTTATTTCATTCTAAAACTTCTATGATTATTGGAATTGCGTAAAAATTAGAAAGTACAGTCGAAAAAAGTAACTTTTTCATTTTCATGGCTGTCCTGAGAATATAAAATACGCTCTAGTCAGGGGAAAATGGTCGCCTTTTTTTTTTGACAAATCACACAGTCTATATCCCTGTAATAATTTAGTATTGATAAATTAATGAATTTCTTAATTCTCAGTAATGTTTCCATGATGAATCTCATTGAAGTGTCTTGTGTAAAAAAATTTATAATGACAATGAAGTGGTATGTTAATCATTGTAGTGTATTTCAATAATGCAATGAGTACAATATTTCAATCATGAAGAATGTACCATACATCATTTGTGAATTCTGTACCAAATTTCAATCATACAGTGTGTAATATATTTCAATCATGCAGTATGTACCATATTTTAACACTGTGTACTGTACTGTTTTTCAGTCATGAAGTGTATAGCATATTTCAATCATGATGTGAGTACTATATTTCAATGTACCAAATTTCAATCATAGTATATATCAAATTCCAGCCATGCAGTGTGTACCATTATTAGTCCCCTACCGGTTTAACCGGAGGGGACTTTAGGTTTACCCTCCGTCCGTCTGTCCGTCTGTCTGTCTGTCCGTCTGTCTGTCTGTCAGTCTGTCAGTCCGTCAGTCCGTCCGTCCACAAAACTGGATCCCGCGATAACGCAAAAAGTACTGAAAATATTTTTATGAAACTTGATATATGGATAGATGGCAGTATGGAGATTATGCACGTCTTTTTTTTTTCTTCCTATGTTGAAAATTCTGGTTGCTATGGCAACAAATAGTCTGAAAATATGGCAAAATTTAACACATAAACTGGATCCAGTGATAACTCAAAAAGTACTGAAAATATTTTTATGAAACTTTGAAATATGGGTAGATGGCAGTCTGGAGATTATGCACATCTTTTTATTTTCTTCCTATGTTGAAAATTCTGGTTGCTATGACAACAAATAGCCTGAATTTCAAGATTTCTGATTTAAATTTTTCAGCTTTTTCACTATAATGTTCTTTATTTCTTAAGGTGTTTACTTCAAACTTTAAATATAAGTTCCTGGTCATCAACCACATCATATGTGACAAGGTTTATAACTCTAGCACAAAAAATATTAATATTACCTCCCTTGAACTTAGATTTTTTAGGGGAAAAATGTTGTCTTTTTTAAATAACTTCTTTATTTCCTAATGTATCTACTTCAAACTTCATATATATGTTTCTTATTATCACTCGACATTTTGAGAAGGTTAAATACTCTAGCAAGACTATTTCCAGAATTATGTCCCCCTTGAACTTAGATTTTTTTCGAGAAACTGGTATTTTCACTCCAACTTCTTCATTCCTTATAGGATTTACTTTAAAATCCCACATCGTAATAATATGACAAGGTTGTATAAACATAATTTCCTTACTAAGCATGGAAACTTAACACATTACTGTGATATAAACAAACTTATTTTATTATGTTTTGTGGTCGATATTTTCAAATACAGACTTCATCCTCAAATTCATTATAAATGGCAATACACAGGAGTGTATGACAATTAAAGAACTTTTTGAGGGACCGGTAGGGGACTACTGTATTGCCCGCAATACTATCAAATGCTTGTTCAATTATATAATATGAACCATATTTCAGTCATGCAATGTGTACTGAATATTAATCATGAAGTATGTACTGCATTATTTTATCTATCTGTCAAAATAGAATAAGTTATTTTTCAGAAATATGTCTGTTACATATATACTAATACATTATGTTTCTGTAATCAAATTAGTGATGATTTTTATAATGTATGCTATGTTATTTCATGATTAATGTTGAATTAAAAAATAAAATTTTTGAATGTCTTGAATTTGTTCTTCTTGATTCATTTGTGGGATCGTTCAACTCACCTGAGAACAATTTGCTTAAAATAAATTAATGAGAGGTGAGATTTTTTATCCCATGTCCATTGCCTGTCATTTTGCCATCTCCTTATCAACAAAAATATTTTGACCAAACTTCACAGTTATCATTCAGTAGTGGTGGAAGTGTTGGTATTTTTCACTCTGTATCACGTCAGTAAGCCACACTGAATTCACCAGAGGACAGTTCAACCACCACATCACTCCTGGGCAGGCTGTCAAGCAGCTTACCAGTACTAGTTGCCTTCACTTTCGCAAGGAACTGAAACTTCTGTACATACAAGAGCAAAGGTACAGTGCGAATGAACATAGATAGGATTTCATGATCAATCACAACGAGTGACCTTAGACCTGCGCCGTCTGGGAATCGAACCCAGGTCGCCTGATTCACAGTCCAACGCTCTACGAATTGGAAGTGGCTTCTGCAATTGTTATCCCCCGCCGATGGAATCGGGAGGGGGATATAGTTTTGGCGTTGTCCGTCCGTCCATCCGAATTTCGTTTCCGGACTAGTTCTCTGCAACTACTTGCTGGAATTCAACCAAACTTTATGGGAATCATCAATATCAAGAGGAGATGCGCATAACGTCAGGTTGTTCGGTTGGACAATTAAACTCAGTGTTATGGCCCTTGATTAGTTATGCAATATGCATATAGACTAAAAATCGTTTCCGCGCTACTACTCTGCAACTACTGGCTGGAATTCAACGAAACTTTATGGGAACATTCAATATCAAGAGGGGATGCGCATATTGTCGGCTTGTTCCGGTCCGACACTTTAACTCAGAGTTATGGCCCTTGATTAGTTATGCAGTATGCATATAGAGTAAAAATCGTTTCCGCGCTACTTCTCTGCAACTACTGGCTGGAATTCAACGAAACTTTATGGGAACCTTCAATACCAAGAGAAGATGCGCATATCATTGCCTTGTTGGGGTCAGACATTTTAACACAGAGTTATGGCCCTTGATTAGTTATGCTGTATGCATACAGAAAAATATTCGTTTCTGCGCTACTTCTCTGCAACTACAGGCTGGAATTCAATGAAACTTTATTGGAACTTTCAATACCAAGAGGAGATGGGCATATCGTTGCCTTGTTCGGGTCAGACATTTTAACTTAAAGTTATGGCCCTTGATAACTTATGCAGTATACAACCAGAGCAATCATCGTTCCGTGCTACTTCTCTGCAACTTCTTGCTGGAATTCAATGAAACTCTATGGGATACGAAGAGGAGATGTGCATATAGTCGCCTTGTTCCGGTCAGACACTTATAACTCAGATTTATGGCCCTTGATTAGTTATGCAGTATGCATACATCTCATTGACATTTCCAGATATTACTATTTAACACAGAGTTATGGTTCTGTTATTGCCCTGAATATTTATCAAGTTCAAAGAATATTTAATTTACTGTTTATGCCATGATAAATATATAAATAAAGCCTTATGTCTTCAGTTGTTGTGTTAGTAATAACCAGTACTCGGCCGGGGATATAAATTCAATGAATTTGCTTGTTTTTAGTAACTTGATGTGACCTTGACCTTTACATAACCTTGAGCTTTTTTTTTGCTTCAATTGGCTAAAACTTTGTAATTAATAAATGGATTGTTTTCATACTTAGTCACATTATTATATAATTTAATCCTCGGGACAAGATATTATTTAAAGAAAATGTTATTGAAATTATATTGACACTTTACTGTCCAACAGGAATGCAATCTGTTGGAATAAGAATTTTATATTGTGTGTGGATCTTATCTCTTTAATCTTTTTTTATATAATTTGGTATAAAAATAATTACATGTATATTGATTAACAAAAAACAGTTTACGAATAAATGAAGATCTGCAACTTGAGTATCAGGGAAGTTCAAATAACAAGAGGGCCATGATGGCCCTGAGGTCGCTCACCTGTATATAGGCCCCCCCCCCAACCCCAACGTTGCAAGGAAGGGCTTTTATTTGCACAAACTTGGTAGACATCCATAAGAAGATGTTTCATGCTAAACATCTAAGCTCTAGCTCATTGGGCTTTTTAAAAGAAGATTTTTTTTAAGTTTTACTATACACATATAGTTAAAAACAATGACACCCCTGGGGCCTGGCCAGTTTTGACCCAAGGGCTTTTATTTGAACTAACTTTGTAGACACTTACTAGAAGATGTTTCATGCTTAACATCTAAACTCTAGCTATTTGGGTTTTTTCAAAGAAGATTTTAAGTTTTTGCTATACACATATAAAGAAAATCAATGACCCCCGGGGCGGGGCCAATTTAGACCCCAGGTCTTTTATTTGAACAAACTTTGTAGACACTCACTAAAAGATGTTTCATGCTCAATATCTTAACTCTAGCTATTTGGGTTTTTTCAAAGAAGATTTTTAAAGTTTTTGCTATACACATATAAGGAAAATCAATGACCCCCCCCCAGGGCAGGGCCAATTTTGACCCCAGGGCTTTTATTTGAACAAACTTGGTAGACACTTATTAGAACATGTTTCATGCTAAATATCTTAGCTGTAACTCTTTTGGTTCTTTAAAAGAAGATTTTTTAAGTTTTTACTATATGTATATAGGGAAAATCAATGACCCCCTGGGGCGGGGCCAATTTTAACCCCAGGGCTTTTATTTGAACAAACTTGGTAGACACCTATTAGAAAATGTTTGATGCTCAATATCTTAGCCATAGCTCTTTGAGTTCTTTAAAAGAAGATTTTTTAAGTTTTTACTATATGCATATAGGGAAAATCAATGACCCCCCCAGAGCAGGGCCAATTTTGACCCCAGGGCTTTTATTTGAACAAACTTATTAGACACTTATTAGAACATGTTTCATGCTAAATATCTTAGCTCTAACTCTTTTGGTTCTTTAAAAGAAGATTTTATAAGTTTTTACTATATGCATATAGGGAAAATCAATGACCCCCCCAGAGCAGGGCCAATTTTGACCCCAGGGCTTTTATTTGAACAAACTTGGTAGACACCTATTAGAACATGTTTGATGCTCAATATCTTAGCCATAGCTCTTTGAGTTCTTTAAAAGAAGATTTTTTAAGTTTTTACTATATGCATATAGGGAAAATCAATGACCCCCCGGGGCGGGGCAAATTTTGACCCCAGGGCTTTTATTTGAACAAACTTGGTAGACACCCATTAGAACATGTTTCATGCTAAATATCTTAGCTCTAGCTCTTTGGGTTCTTTAAAAGAAGATTTTTTAAATTTTTACTATATGCATATAGGGAAAATCAATGACCCCCCGGGGCGGGGCCAATTTTGACCCCAGGGCTGTTATTTGAACAAACTTGGTAGACACTCACTAGAAGATGTTTCATGCCAAATATCTAAGCTCTAGCTCTTATGGTTTTTTAAAAGAAGATATTTAAAATTTTTTCTTTCGGTTGCCATGGCAACCAGAGTTCTGCATTGAATTAAATTCTTTGAACAATTTTTAAAGGTGACCACCAAAGGAACATTCCTGTGAAGTTTGGATGAAATTGGCTTAGTGGTTTATGAGGAGATGTCATTTAAAGTAAAAGTTTACGGACGGACGCCGGACGGCCGGACGAAAAGCGATCACAAAAGCTCACCCTGTCACTTTGTGACAGGTGAGCTAATAAGTGGGTGCAGTAACTCATCTGTTCAATGCCTTTTACAAGAAAATCTGACCATGTCTGGTGATTGCAGCAAATAGGTACAGTGTTTGCTATACAATGAAGTTAAGGAAATGTGCATGCATTCCAATACCAACTAAAATCATTCCCAACATGAAGCCAGTCAGCATTTTTTGATCTGAAGTGTCTGGGGTTAATCGACAACATGGAAAACTTTATATTTCACCAAAATAACTCCCATTGCCCGTGTCAGAAGACACAGCTAAAACTAGAAAAATTAAGAGACTCCGCCATGTGCCATACTATCCAGATATAGCGCGCTATATACTTTGCATTGTTCTTCTATTTGTTATCGCAATTACAAGGTCACAGATTATAAAACTTAAGCAAACTCTGACAAAAAAACTTTACAAATGTTGAGCACATTAAAAAGGAACTACATCTAGTTTGAAAGCGTGTAACATAAATTGGTCGCCAATCACAGGGAGAGCATTAAGCACCATGGAGGATATTTTGAAAACTTTGCTTACAACGTCATGATGTTAACCTCTGTATGTGCTAGGTATGTTTACGTAGCTTAAAGTAATGCCGATAACTTGGGCAGTAACTGAGTTACTTTTTTCATATTTCACACAGACAAGGCCATACATTTTCTTTAGACTTTACTAGTTCACATCAGGCCCCTAGGTTATAAACATCCGAGATCGGTCTCCAAGCTCAGAAACGAGCTCGGCCGTGCTCAACTTTGAGATCAAACAAGTTGAAGTTAAAAAAAACTGAGTTTGAGTTCAGTCTCAAGATCGGTCCAACCCTTTAGAAGATCTTTCTGAAGACGAGGTTTATAGCAAGGTATCGGTTTCAACCTGATACAATCGTGAATTTCTTGTCATTATTGCCTACTTTATGTTTTATCTATTGTGTTGAAACTTATTGAGTTACAGTTTTTGTCTATGATATTTTGGAACAGACCTCGTGCATGTAGATGGTGAAGGACCCAGATTTTGTCCAATTTACACTGATTGGTAATTCTCTCCCAATACTGAAGAAAGCATAATAAAATTATTGAGTGCTGGAAATTTGACTTACGGAAAGAAAATAAAATTACACAATTTTTAGCAACAAAATTTTAATCTTTTTTTTTAACAAGATATGCAAAAACTTTAAGAAATATAAACACAAGTTAACTATATAAGTTCAACAATCAACATCAAGGTAATACTACAAACAGTAAAAACAGCCTAAGATTCAAATGAAGGATGGTGCATATTCTCGATATCAAATAAATTAAGTTCATCACATAAAATTCATTTTTAGCATAAAAGGGATAAAGCCACTTGAAATATGAATTCTAGAAATTCACGGCCTACGCTCACATGTTGATGATTATAGAATAATGCATAGGACCACATTTACAGTGCTTTTTTTGGCTGCATGCAAGTCATTTTACAACTGGTACAAGATTTAAAATAGAACATCTTCATGGTCAAGCACTAATTTACTGGTCATATTTTGCATGTATAGGGAGTTGTTAAAAGCAGAGACACTGTGTCTAAAGTCATTCTACTGCCAGGTAATTTTTGTGCTTCTGTTTTGATGAATCACACCTTTTTGTACTGTTCCCAAGTACCATAATTTCATTATCAATTTACAATGTTATAGCCTGATTATCTCTCTCTCAACAGTTCTCTTTTACAGGTTTTGTAGTTTGGAATCTGAAATATCATACATTGTACTGGTTGCAAGATATTGACGGAAACTTGAAATTTAGCATGGAGTGCTACCTTAAATAAAATCCAAGGCCGTTATTCATTTATCCAGTCTATTGTTGACTTCCATGACTGTACCATGTATGAACATCAACGGCATATTTATATCTCTAACAAGCAAAATAATACTGATTCACCGTGACAAATGATGTGAATGCGATCTGCCCATTTCATTTTATGATTCCGTATCCAATCAACAGTGCTTGCTTATAAATTCCAGAAAGCGTCATCTTCTCAAATTTTCATGTAATAAACAGTCTATACTTTAGTATTTTTTTCTAAATTACATCACAATTCCTTTTTACTATTTTCATATTGTGTCCAATAGTCCAAGTCTTCCTTCCTAGTTTCTAATCCACCCAGTTTTTCACCCACTAGGTAAAACTCTGAAATATAGAAGTGTATTATCATAGAATAGTGCTATGAATTGAAATTGGAAAAAGAAACACCTAAAAACAAGAACCGGTTGAACCGGGTGATGCTCCCCGAGAAGGTTCTGGACACAGGAAAGTATAAAAAAAATGAACAAAGGGCAAAAACTCCAAAATTAGGCAAGGAGGAGTTATGTTTTTTTGCACTGCACTTCTACTCAATGAGATCTATCTATCTATAAAGTTTCCTGATGATATCAGAGTTATGTCCCTGGTAAAATTCAAAGTGTAAAAATGAACAAAGGGCAATAACTCCAAAATTAGACCAGGCTTTGTTTAGGTTCTTTACGCATTGCAGTTCTATCCAATTATATCTAGCTACCTACAAAGTTTCATGTTGATATCTCTAATACATGTAGTTTTAAAGTTATGTCCCAGACAAAAGTCAAAAAGTAAAAATAAACAAAGGGCAATTACTTCAAAATAAGGCAAGGCAGAGTAATGATTCTTAAGCACTGCACTTCCATCCAATGAGACCTATCTATCTACAAAGTTTCATGTTCAGATATCTCTTATAATTTTAGAGTAATGTCCCGAACAAAGTTCAAAGTGTCAAAATGAACAAAGGGCAATAACTCGAAAAGTAGGCAAGACAGTGTTACAGTTCTTGTGCACTGCAAACCTACTTAATAAGATCTATCTACCTACAAAGTTTCATGTTGATACCTCTTATAGTTTTTGAGTTATGTCCTGGACAAAGTTCAAAGTGTGAAAATAAACAAAGGGGGATAATTAAAAAATTAGGCAAGGCAGAGTTATGGTTCTTGTGCACTGCACACCTACTCAATGAGATCTATCTACCTACAAAGTTTCATGTTGATACCTCTTATAGTTTTACAGTTATGTCCTGGACAAAGTTCAAAGAAACAAAGGGGAATAATTCAAAAATTAGGCAAGGCAGAGTTACGGTTCTTGTGCACTGCACACCTACTCAATGAGATCTTTCTACCTACAAAATTTCATGTTGATACCACTTATAGTTTTAGAGTTATGTCCCAGACAAAGTTCAAAGTGTAAAATAAACAAAGGGGGATAATTCAAAAATTAGGCAAGGCAGAGTTAAGGTTCTTGTGCACTGCACACCTACTCAATGAGATCTATCTACCTACAAAGTTTCATGTTGATACCTCTTATACATTTAGAGTTATGTCCCGGACAAAGTTCAAAGTGTAAAAATAAACAAAGGGGGATAATTCAAAACTTAGGCAAGGCAGAGTTATGGTTCTTGTTCACTGCACACCTACTCAATGAGATCTATCTACCTACAAAGTTTCATGTTGATACCTCTTATAGTTTAAGAGTTATGTCCCAGACAAAGTTCAAAGTGTAAAATAAACAAAGGGGGATAATCAAAAAATTAGGCAAGGCAGAGTTACAGTTCTTGTGCACTGCACACCTACTCAATGAGATCTATCTACCTACAAAGTTTCATGTTGATACCTCTTATACTTTTAGAGTTATGTCCTGGACAAAGTTCAAAGTGTAAAATAAACAAAGGGGGATAATTCAAAAATTAGGCAAGGCAGAGTTACGGTTCTTGTGCACTGCACACCTACTCAATGAGATCTATCTACCTACAAAGTTTCATGTTGATACCTCTTATACTTTTAGAGTTATGTCCCGGACAAAGTTCAAAGTGTAAAAATAAACAAAGGGGAATAATTCAAAAAATAGGCAAGGCAGAGTTACGGTTCTTGTGCACTGCACACCTACTCAATGAGATCTATCTACCTACAAAGTTTCATGTTTATACCTATTATAGTTTAAGAGTTATGTCCCAGACAAAGTTCAAAGTGTAAATAAACAAAGGGGGATAATCAAAAAATTAGGCAAGGCAGAGTTACAGTTCTTTCGCACTGCACACCTACTCAATGAGATCTATCTACCTACAAAGTTTCATGTTGATACCTCTTGTTGTTTCAAAGTTATGTCCTGGACAAGAAAAGGGGACGGACGGACGGAAAGCCGGACGGACGGACAAGGCGGCGACTATATGCTCCCCCGAAATTTTTTCGGGGAGCATAATAAACTGAAATGAAAATCAACTGAAATACTGTGGGTATAAGTAACACTGAAATCTGAAATCAAAGTTAACTGATATTTAACTTGAACAGAAATCAAAGTTAAACTAAAATCAAAGTTAACCTGCTATAAAAGCTAAACTGAAGTTAAACTTAAAGTTGAACTTACTGCAAACTTGTAAAAAAATAATATCTTACAATATTATCTCTCAATACTTACTATCTAAGACCCAAGGATATTTTTTATGGAACATGTATCTGTATTCTGAAATATAAAATTATTTAAATAACTCAGAAAACACGTGATTATTAATGTTTTTAAAAATACAGACCTACATCTCAATAAATAAGGCAAGTCACTGACAATTATCCTATTATCCTAAATTGCCCTAGGGCAATTTTCATTATATAAACAAATAATAATACCCCCTACTGAGTACTCATTTATTTTTGCCCTGAAAAGAAAACCCAACATATTCTTTATAATTGTCACTGTATAGAAAAACACTGATGACATGAAATCTTCTTTAAAGCCCCTATACAAACTTTATATAGGTCAGATTTATGTAACATACAAAATGTTAGCCGAAGATGTTTTAAGTAAGTAATATATTATATAACAAATGAAAACAATAAAAAAGTAATTGCATTTCACTTAAAAAGTTAACAAAATCTTAGAGATATACCTCAACATTCCCATTATGGCTATTATGATGTTATATGCTTATTACTGACGTACAGCAGGGCAGGGCATAAAAGTACAAATACTTCCATTAGGGGCTTTAAAATTGAACAAGAGGGCCATGATGGCCCTGAGTCGCCCACCTGTATATAGGCACCCCGAGCAAGTTTAAACCCCAGGGCTTTTATTTGAACAATTTGGAAGACACCCATAAGAAGATGTTTCATGATGTTAAGTTTTTACTACACACATATAATGAAAAACAATGATCTGCCCCCCCCCCCCCCAGCAGGGCCAATTTTAACCAAAGGGCTTTTATTTGAACAAACATGGTAGACCCCCATAAGAAGATGTTTCATGCTAAACATCTAAGCTGTAGCTCATTGGGTTTTTTAAAAGAAACTCATTGGGTTTTTTAAAACACATATAGTTAAAAACAATGACACCCCTGGGGCGGGACCAGTTTTGACCCCAGGGCATTTATTTCAACAAACTTTGTAGACACTCACTAGAAGATGTTTCATGCTTAATATCTAAACTCTAGCTATTTAAGTTTTTTCAAAGAAGATTTTTTAAGTTTTTGCTATACACATATAAGGAAAATCAATGACCCCGGGGCAGGGCCAATTTTGACCCCAGGGCTTTTATTTGAACAAACTTGGTAGACACCCATTTATAGAACAAGTTTCATGCTAAATATCTTAGCTCTAGCCCTTTGAGTTCTTTAAAAGAAGATTTTTTAAGTTCTTACTATATGCATATAGGGAAAATCAATGACCCCCTGGGGCGGGGCCAATTTTAACCCCAGGGCTTTTATTTGAACAAACTTGGTAGACACTCATTAGAAGATGTTTCATGCTAAATATCTTAGCTCTAGCTCTTTTGGTTCTTTAAAAGAAGAATTTTTAAGTTTTTACTATATGCATATAGGGAAAATCAATGACCCCCTGGGGCGGGCCAATTTTGACCCCAGGGCTTTTATTTGAACAAACTTTGTAGACACTCACTAGAAGATGTTTCATGCCAAATATCTAAGCTCTAGCTCTTTGGGTTTTTTAAAAGAAGATATTTAAAGATTTTTCTTTCGGTTGCCATGGCAACCAGAGTTCTGCATGGAATTAAATTCTTTGAACAATTTTTAAAGGTGACCACCAAAGGAACATTCCTGTGAAGTTTGGATGAAATTGGCTTAGTGGTTTATGAGGAGATGTCATTTAAAGTAAAAGTTTACGGATGGACGCCGGACGGACGCCAGACGAAAAGCGATCAAAAAAGCTCACCCTGTCACTTTGTGACAGGTGAGCTAAAAATCGAACTACAATGTTGCCAAGTCTGTCAACATTTGTTTTAATGACATTTCTCACTTAA
This sequence comes from Ruditapes philippinarum, assembly GCF_026571515.1. Classification (NCBI taxonomy): domain Eukaryota; kingdom Metazoa; phylum Mollusca; class Bivalvia; order Venerida; family Veneridae; genus Ruditapes; species Ruditapes philippinarum. The sequence continues at coordinate 116,158 of NW_026852510.1, forward strand.
TATATTTCAGGGCAATTGTCATGTTATCTCAAGTTAAGGTCCACCTTGTCCTGAAATACCAGACAATAATACAGCCTGCCTCGGTAAAGTCTGCCCTGTCCTTAATACTTCCTGTTTAACTACATGCCTGATGACTGTCAGGCATACAATAAATCTTTTAGAAATGAAACAATTAGGTATAAATAGCTAATACATGTATAATCATTTAGAAAAAGATTCATTCTGTCATTTAATATTGATTTATATATCAATCCTCTCTGACAAATGTGACCATGTATATTCATTAACTATCCTAAAAGTCAATACCTTGGTTCCGGTTAAGTTTGCGGTATATGGAGTATGTATACAGAAACAGTCCAAACTCAGCTATCAAGAACCACTTTCCCAATGTAACTCCAGAAGAGTAACTCCTTGAATATGACTTTGGAATTGGTCGGATATTTCTCATCTTTGAGCTTTAACCTGAAGAAAACATGTTTAATTTCAACCTTTTAATTAAACAATATAAAAGATTATTATATGATCTAAATATAGCTGCAATCTCATTGGTTCAAACAGTTGTCAGCAGAACTTTTATAATCATATTCACTGGATGTAGTATCATAATTTTCATATTCATCCACTGAATTGGATTTTCCCATTCTAAAAATATATTAAAACTCATATTCAATGACCATACATCGCCACAAATGTTGTATATATAAGGAAAACACATTACCCCAAGGCAGGGCCAATTTTGACCCCAGGGCTATAATTTGAAAAATCTTGGTAGAGGTCCATCAGACAATGCCTTAAATGCAAAATATCTAAGCTCAAGGCCTTGTGGGTTTTTAGACTGATAATTCCTTTTGGCTGTCATGACAACCAGATTTCTGCCTGGAATCAAATTCTTTGAACAACTTCGAGGAAAGATTATGACAAGTTTGTTTGAAATTGGACTACCTGTTTTTACCATATAATTTCTATAACATTCAAGTAGTCTTATAAATATGACGTCGCTTTGAGATAGTAGTTTTGCTTCTGGGCAAAACAACGTCATATTGAAATTGCTCAAAAAGCACGTACCGACAGAAAATCAGGCGGAACGAAAAAATAATTAAGACAGCTTGTACATTGTGTATTTACACTAATTTTGACCTATTTAAGAACAAAACTAAAAAATAAATACCTTTAGACAAAATAATTAAACTGTCACATCCGAAAAATCATGTAATTAAATTCCTTATACAGCTGATAAACAAATTGCCGCCATACAGTGCATGAAATCTAATTGGCTAATTCAAATGCAAGCATTTAACTGTCAGTCAGAAGATTTTTATGGACTATTTTTAATGAAATAATTGCCCATGCACCGTCAGCAAGTTTGAATATATTTTTCCATTCAAAAATTTGGCATCAATCTGTAAAGCACCTTACTTAACCAGTATGGCCGATAGACAAAAATAGATTGATGTTTATATTTTATTTTAAATTGATAAGTACATTGTTTGAGAGTTTTTATTTACGACCGAGCATGAAATTAAAAGAAAAGAAGATAAGCTATTGAAAAAAGCTTGAAAGGCCAGATAATAGGCTTTTTAAAAAAAATTATGATGCTATGCGTTTATGAGCAATAACTATTAGATGTCGGGCTTGACCGACAAAAACTATAACAAGCCTGTAATGTCTAATATATTGGACTAGCTCCCATCCAAATTTAGCATATTTGCAAATACATGTACTATAAAGATTAAAGTATACTCACTCCGCAGTGATTTTTTAAACTTTTTTTGGCAACAACCCATACCCCTGAAATTGTGAATTTTTAGTGTGATAATCTGTCAAATTGTGTAGTCACTTTATTCATAAATTTTAAGAATTATATTCATAGTTTAAGCTTTCCTTTTTTTATTCCCTCAAATATATCAATCAAATTCTCAAGATTGTCATTTTTCAGTTCTTTATTTTGTTTGGCACTGAAAAGCAATCCTGCCAATTGTGAATTTTTTACACATTTTTGTGAATTTTTTTATGTGTTTTTGGCATTGTCAAGATGGACAAACATGGCCTCGGAAAAATCTTATAAAAATGTGAACTTGTTGATTATGTTTATGGCTCATACAGGGGGCAGGGGACATATTCGAATGATGGCCCCGGTCAAATTTTTTAATAACTCAGACATGGTCTTTTGAAGGTACTGATAACTTCTGATATTTCTCTGTCATTGTAATTCTTTCTTGTTTGTGTGTAGGAAATGAGATATTTTTTTGGGTTTTTACCCGAAACTAAGCATTTTGGTAGCTTTGTATGTATTTCTGACTCTCCGAATGGAGGTAAAAAAGTTAAAAATCAAGCTTTGACAGTTGGCGCCAAACAAGTAAGAAATTTCAGATAAATTTTGTGAAAAATCTAAACGTATGACAGACACTTTGTCATTCCTGAAAATGCCATAGCTTGCACTGCGTGTTACTGATATTTTTAAAGGAATCGGGCGGATTCTGGAGTATGCTGCACCTTCATGAAGATTGCCCATATTGGTATATTTTAGGTGTGATTTTGGCTGGGTGGGGGTAAATATAAATTGCTGTCAGTCATATTTTGAATGAGCAATGCATGCAAACTATTATTTTTTTCAATGTATGTCATATATCATTGAATAATGCTGTGCAACTGGTTATTTGCCTGTGAAACTTATTTTGAAATATTTGGAATTGTGTTTCTGGTCACACTGAAATACAAAAATTTTCATTTTTAGGTCCCCTGCCCCCACAATTGTTATGGGGCGAATCGTTGGTAGGGCGAATAGCTATCAATTCCAAAAAAGAACTATAAACCATGCTACAAACATAAATTTTTACATCCAAATATCATTCATGTAAAACAAAAACCATTCAAACACAGTTTAATAGTTTAACTATTTTAAATACAGTGTTAGCACGCCCGTTAGAACAATCACCAAAATCGCATCTTCTTGACCCTTTCCATGTACAAATAATAGCCGAAGACTTCCGATTAGACTGTACCCATAAGGTCAGACTTACGTATTATATCATGGTCAGCAACAATCTCCACACAGTGATCTCCCCTTAATTCTGCCAAGGGAGGTAATCACTGTGAGGAGTTTGGGTCAGCAAGTAGGCCCCTACATGTATTCCGTTCTCCTGAGGCGATCACCGTGGATTAACTTCATATAAGAATCCTGTAAAAGGTCTGTCACCGTGGGTTGTGTGAGTTTTAATGTATTGCGTGAGGCTATCACCGTGGGTTACATCAGATAAGAACCCTCTAAAAGGCTTTAAAAAATGTCATACCTATGCCGCTATCACCGTAACTGGGTTAACTTGATATACAAAATGTATTAAAACCCTCTAAAAGGCCTTTCACTGTGTGTTGCTTGAGTTGCTGACGCTATCATCGTGGGTAAATTTGAGATAAGAACCACTAAAAGGCATATCGATCACTGTGGGTTGCTTGAGCTTTACGGTATTCTCTGAGACTATCAACGTGCGTTAACTTGAGATAAGAACCCTCTAAAGAGTCTATCACACGTGGGATGCGTGAGTTTAATACTGTATTCGCCGTGGGTTAACTTGAGATATGAACCCTCTAAATATGGCGTATTACCGTTTGTTGCATGAGCGTTACTGTATTACCTGACGCTATTTTGAAAGTTAAAGAACTGTCCTATACATTTTATTTATAATGGCAAGAACAAACCTAGAACTACCTTAAAATGACAAGAAATATCCAATATATTTTATCTTAAAATGGCCAATGAAATATCCAGGTTGCATTTTGTAATTTTAAAATGATCATTGAAAACTCTTCTGTATTCAGTTTTCCCTGCATAAATTTACAGGAAGTCAAACTAATAGGAAATAGGAAATAACCTCTCAAGGTCCTATCACCGTGTGTTGCGTGAGCTTTACTGTATTAGCCGAGGCTATCACTGTGCGTTAATTTGCGTAAAGAACCCTTTAAAAGGTCCATCACTATGGGTTCAACTAGCTTCCATTAGCTAAATACAGTATACCATGACGCTATCACCGAGTTGCGAGAGCTTTACGGTATTCCCTGAGACTATCAACGTGCGTTAACTTGAGATAGAAATCTTCTAAAAGGCATATAACAGTTTCTGTGGGTTCCGTGGGCTTTACTTTATTACCCGATCCTATCACCGTGGGTTGACTTGAGACAAAAACCCTCTAAAAAGCCTATCACCGGGGGGGGGGGGGGGGGGGGTGAGCTTTACTGTATTCACTGACGATAAAAACACTCCAAAAGGCCGTTCACCGTTGGTTGCGTGAGCTTTACTGTATTCACAAAGATAATCACCGTGGCTTAAGTTGACTAAAATCCCTATCACCGTGGGTTATGTGAGCTTTACAATATTCCCCGAGGTTATCACTAAGTGTTGTATTGCAATAAGGACACTCTAAAAGCTTATCACCATATAGGTTGTGTGAGATTTACTATATTCCCTGACGCTATCACCGTGGTTTGTTTTTGCGATAAGAACCTTCTAAAAGGCCTACCACCGTGGGTTGTATGAGTTTTACTGTATCCAGTCACGCTATCACTGTGGGATTAGTTGCGATAAGAATCCTCTAAAAGGAACATATCACCGTGGGTTGTCGTGGTTAGTTTTGCGATAAAACCCTCTATATGGACTATCACCGTGGTTTGTGCGAGCATTTCTGTATTCCGTTTGACTATGACTGCTGGTTTATTTGCGATAGAAAACTTATAAATACAAAACTATTATGATGCGAGTTATTTGATATAATTATGTATTGATATATAATGAGTGTATTTATGTGAAATTTATGTATGTCATAAAAGTATAATAGATAAAAAACGTATAAAACTGATCAAAGACTTTATTTTTTACTACATGTATTGTTATATTTACAATATACAATCAAAGAAAACACACCGTAAAGCAGAAAAAGCAAAGTATGAAAGCCTTGGAGTTTAACTTTGGAAACGTTACAATTATTGAATATTAATCAAAGGACTTTTTAAAAACATATTTATCATATTGCAATAAATATTGCTTTGTTAAAACGCAACCAAAACACAACCACTTTAACCAGAATGGTCTCTTTTCAATTTCTGAAACGCTAAGATTAAAATATAATATGATAAGGAATAAAAATTACATTTACTAACAATTCACTTTATAATGAAGTAACATGCATCAAAGGCACTGATAACGAATGCACGAAATAAGCATGTCTTATAAGACAATAAACTTTCAATTAGATTGCTTATGCTACTTTTATATACAATAATGCAATACAATTTTACACACATTGTTTCTAAAAATAAAAAAATTTAAGCACACAAGGTAAAAAGAAGAAAAAAAAAGTTAAAAAATCTAAATAATTGTTTCCACCATTTATTTCAATGATCGTTATGAATTATCTGAGTTCATATCACTTGTACATGGTTTCAAATCTGAAATGAAACCAAAACATTTCCGGATGATACCACTGAGTGTTAAGGCAATACAAAGAGTTCGCCATGTGCAGTCGTAAACAACCCAACATGCGATATTGCTCGCACAGAAAATCGGACGATCACACCTGCAGAAGGCATTTCATTCGTGTCTAGAACTATTTCAATTCGTGTATCAACTGTTTCCTGCCACTGCACGAGATTCCCTTCTCCACCTTCTGCCAACCTTGCCGAAACTTCAAAGTAAAGGGGATTACTTGAAACAAATACGTTTTCCCATGACGCAGAGGCTGTTGATGTCTGTTTTATCCAGTTTGTCTTAATTTGTGATCCTGAAATCAATAAAAGTGGGAAAACAGTTATAACCTGGATGAAAACAACAAGAAAACAATACAGCAACAAAAAATAATTCATTTACAAAGAGAAAAATCAAAATGGAAATGCTACAAAATTGAAAGGAAAGTAAGCGATTGATGACTGTCCAACGCATACCAGTAATACACCAATTTTGAAATATTTCTCCAATACTGAACTTTAACAATAGTCGCAAATACTTACCCGTGAGACTTGGTGGAACAGTGACTAAATCGAATAAGCTGGATCTTTTCTGGCTGTACATTTTAACTTCATTTATACCAGTAACAGATACAGTGTATTTTCCGTCCATCATGTTAAGTCCTGTGAATTTTGCATAACTGTAGCCAGAAGATGAACCTTCTATAATATCTGACGCCGACACATTTTCTCCATCAAGGGCAATCTAAAAATATAACCTGTTTTCTAAAATCACTTAAAAAACATTAATATTAACAAGTTACTTTAAAATCTAGATAAGGGAGAACCATTGCGATTAAGAGAGCAATGATAAAAAAGTATAATAAATAATAATAATAATTATAGTAGTAGTAGTAGTAATAAAAAAAATAATAAAATAAGTAAAAAAGAAAATAATTAAATAATAAATAAATAAATAAATAAATAAATAAATATTTTGATAACTGCAGACGCTGTTCGACTGAGTCTGTTCCTAGAGATAATGAAAAAGTTCAATATATAATGCCACCTAGCACCGGCTTAAGTAGTATTCAATCTTTAACACATAAGAATTGTTATAGATCTTTTGTCAGCGTACGTCATTGCCAGTAACATTACTAATTATAAATATTAACACTGGTAAACATATTGTGTTCTGCATTTTATGGAAAATTAAACATTAGTGACTTGCATTGATATTTTAACAAACTGTAATAATGAAATGTACCATATAACTTTCTACGCCGTCATCATACTTAAAGCCTGTCCATCGGAACCGAATCTCAGTCTTGTTACCATGGTAATGACCTCGGGAGTCGTACTGTGTTGCTGAAGTTGTCAGGAGCTCTAACATCACATCATCAACGGATGGGGGTGCCTCAATCATTTTCACCCCATCAGATGAACATGTATGCGTTAATCCAGCGCCATTTGTGCACTTAACAGTAGCATACATCTTTTCATGTGGTATACTGGTAAAAAGTTTGGTTGCATTCTTTTGATCAGATTTGATTGTGACATAGTTCTGAACTGACGTATCACCCTTGGAAACTCCTATAAAATGTAGATTACTCTTTCATCTGGTATTACTTTGAAACATTGTTTAAAGCGACGTCAAATAATACATTACAGCAACAATAACTTCAATGTGACATAAAATATAAGAACAAGAAAGAGAAAAAGACACTATTATTTATATAAAAAGCCCAACATTTTTATCTGGTATCTACCTAATGCCCAGGAACACGTCTCTAGTCCAGACTCAGGATCTGATACATCCCAATGGAAATCCATTTGAAGCCCTCTTATGAAATCAAAATCTTGTCCTGCAAATACAATGGCTGTTAACCCTACCATGATATTGAACTAATTTAAAATTATTAATTTTAAAATTTACATCTTGAATATTCTTAGTTTTAGCAAAAAGCAAGGAGACATTTCAATCTTAAAATTACTAACTCATTTCACATTACTTAAGCATAGCTTCGAAATTTTCATCGTTTAGTCTAAGAACAAAACATCTATACACTATTATGAAATTTAAAACAAATGACCAACACGTAAAAAGTAGTTTATTCGTATATAAAAGTATTTAAAACGAGTATTTAGAAAACAGTTTATTTGCAGACTAATAATATCCTTTTTTGATCAGTACCAAGCATTTTACCTTCAAACTTACCAAGTACAGGACCATCATTTACAAACTGGCATTCAGGTTTTGTAAGGTCGATCATAATTGGATCTGAGTAGCTCACCGTACGTAGTCCCGCAGCATTGATTGCAATAACTGTTATATATACCACAGTGTCGTGTTCCAGTCTAAGAGTGTTGTTACTAGCAAACGTTTGTCGTCCAACATTAACAAATGTTTGTAACTGAGTACCGCCCTTAACAGTTCCTGAAGGAAATATTAAATAAACCAACATACAATTGCAAACATTACACAAGGAATACAATAAATATTAATGTATAAAGGATTTTCAAATGATATACAAATATATTTTGTCACAGACTTAAAATGCTTTATTGAATTTATGTCTAGAACAAGGAGATCCCCCAACAAAAGAAAACTTTAAAATTATGTTTGTTCATAAGAGTAAAAAGAAATTAAATCACCAACGTTCCTGCAACCGCTTAATTGGCATTCTGGCATTCGATCTTCAACACTTAAGGTATTAGAATTAATGAACCGAAGGACCAGAAAGGTTGATTAAATCCCCCAAGTGATTTTGTTAAATTATAAACCATATTTCAAGGGAATGCAAAAAATGACAACCTTTGAAGTTCACTAACAAAGCAAATTATAGATTGAGGCTATTCATGGACGGCAGTAGTCAATACAAATCACTTTTCACAATCGTAGCACCGGCTTAAGCAGAATTCAACATTGACAATATTACCGACAAGATTTATGTTAAAATTGAAATATTACCAATAGCCCACATGTACTCAAGTATATCAGTTTCTGGATCGATGAAAGACCATTCCGCATGAATTGATGACCAATCATGAACGAACACTGTATGAATGTTGACATGTCCGTCTGCCTCGTCTGTTTCATTCGTAGAAACTTCACAAAGTTGAAACTCAATCCCGTCTATAGCAAAAGCGGAATTTGTTTGTACAGTTCCAAATTGTACCATGGATGTGTTTGTATCCAAATGGAAATAGTAAACATGTTTCTGCCATAAGTATGTATCAGTGTTAGGCTTGCTGTACATCATGAACACGTGTCTTTGTTCATTTACCTGGGTGTAACCTTCCAAAGCTGATAGGTGCAACATTTTTGATGGTATAGTTGATGTATGGAACACCAGTCTGCAAGAACATATTACCAATGATATTACCTTTAATGTTAAAGACGAAAAACAGAGTATTTTTGTTTTGTACAAAACAATATCAAAAATAAACTGGACTTTCAAACAAGCAATGTAAGCTTACATTGAATATTTCTTAAATGCTGTGGAGTTATGACGTAAAATTTTTAAAAATAAAATAACGCAATTAATGATACAGTATAAAATAACCTGTATTTGCCTTGCGTTTTGGTATCAACTTTCTGTGAGATCGAACCCTGTAGATGTAGTTTTATAGATCCGTGCTGTGCCATATTTGACTTCTCGAGAGTAACGCAAGTATCTCGAGCCAAATCCCACTGTGATTCTGTTATATTATCACATATTGTAGAATAAGCCTCAAAGTTCAAAATATTTTCAAAAGATGCGTCAGATAAGGAATTTGGTTGACATTCAATGCGCTTTACTCTAACAGGAGCTGTCGTGTCAATTATTACGCCATTTGAAGACACAAGCTTAGACACGTGTCCTACAACATCACGAGCCCTTACCTCCCCTCGAACAATGCCACCTAAATTATTAAAGTACTGTATACTGAATAAAATGTCATACATTACTGCAGTACGTGTCGGGCCGTTCAACATTGTGGGTTCGCTTCCCGCCAGGGACTTTGGATCTTAAAATGTAAGGTGGCTATCCAGCTAGTTTATTGTATGTCGGAGGTTATACTCAGTTACCCGTTCGTACCTGAAAAAGGGCACATAGGGGCAAGCTACATATGGAACATTGCCAAAAGACCTCTACTGTGTCAGTTTCAAGCAAAACCCAAATAAATGAAATGAATTACTAAAAATATGTAGTTTTCATTAAAACGTGAGCTTGTTATGTTAAAACTGACTTTAATACGCATTTCGAATTTGAAAGAATGGAGGTAATGAACATGTCTTGATGCTATCAATTGTAATTCCTGATACATAACTAAAACTTACCATGTTCTAGAGGACTTTCAGGATAAAACTGTACACTTGTTGCAATACCAACTGGTGAAAGTGGTTTAATATCACATTCCCCTGGTAAATCACCCGAGGAAATACAGTATTCATAGTTTTTGATACCAGATTCGGTATCAGAGAATCCATGCCAAAAGGACTGTACTCGGTCGGTGCCACTTGTAGCGTGTTTGTCTAGTAAAACTAAAAAAGTACGCGCATATATAATATCACATTAAACATGAAGAAATGATGATTTTGACTATTCAAAGTTTATAATTTAATATGAAACCAACAAAATTTACATAATAGAATTAAATGGGAACATAACAATACTAGCTAATATTCTAAGTAATGATATTGATATGACATTAATTGTTGCATGCTTCTTGATCTATTATAATAGTTATAAACATTTGTAGTGTAAGTAATTTTCAAAAATGCTACTTCTTAAATAATAGTTAAAACATAAGAAGCGGCACATGTCACTGATTTTATAAATTGGCAAAATATCACAGTTATCATATACCAAGTCCATCCATGACTATCCCTGGAGATGGTGGATCTACATCAAGCATAAATCCATCAGATATCTCTGTGGTATGTAGACCAGCTAGATTATATGCCTGCACTATTGTGTAGTATTTCGTATTTTCTTCGTATTTTAATCCAGTTATGTTGTAGCTTGTCAAAGGGGGCTGCAGGTTCTTTGTTACCACATGCAGGTCATGACCTGTGAAAACATTTTAATAAAAACTGCTCGTGGTTTGAAGTACATATCTCATAATTTTAATCTGCATTATTATATATGTGTAAAAACAATTTATAACATAATTTTATAATTTTGGAAATTATTGTTGAAACTCCTTTAATTTATTCATTCTTTTGCACTCATTGCACTCACAAGCTGTATATGAGAAATACGCAATAGTGACACTTATTTCCGACAACCATCCACATTTACTAATAATGTTTAACAATGATTAACATTATCAATAATTTGTTATATAAGAAAGAAGTATACAATTTCATTTACCCCCTGGATGAGTACTTATGTACAAATGATACTTTGATATTTGGCTTGCAAACTTTCCCGTCCAATCAGCACGGACTTGAGTTTTTCTTGTTATAAAATCAACGTCCCTTTTTGACTCTGTAGATAATTCCTTCACTGATCTCCCATTTGTAACAATCGACAAAGGGGGTGTGTGGGATATTGTTAGACCATCACTTTTAAATATCGCATACGTATCACTGTTGTACCAGGCTCGGACAAAGACTGAGTAAGATGTATGTTCAAGCAAAACAGATTTCTCTGAAACAATAAAACTGAACAATAAACCCCCATTTCATATTCATTCATTTCATTTCATTTCTATATATGTTACAAATATACGTTGTTTTATTTCATACTTGGATAGGTACTTTTCCTTTTTTCTTCACTTTAGAAATGTATTCATAAACGCATTGGTTATTCTTCACGGATATATCAATAACTTTAAGTTTTTTTTATTTTGAGATACCAATTATAAATGTATCGTCATTCCTAACATTTGCTGTGATCGCAAATACAAGCTCAGGAAGAAAAAAACATAATTGCTTATTTAAAACTGTGAAGAATAATATATTATATTACAAATAATCTGTTTTACCTCTATCAACCGTGAATACGATATCATTGTCATGACCTATTTCATGCCACACGTTTTCCTTTATTTTATCAAATACACCAATTGGATTGTCAAAGTCACTTTCACCTACACTCCACTCGTACCTTTAACCAATTAAGGAAATAAAGCAATTTATAATCATCAATACCATATTGACTCTGATCCTAAATACGTGTAAGTTTTTTGTTATTTAGTTTTGATCGTTCTTTATCAACGCTGTTTACAGTACTGTAACAAACACGTTTTACTTAAAAGTTGAACAATTTGAACAATTTAGTTTTGAATTTATACAGAACAGTTTATACACAATATATTTTCAGTCACAGTCACATTGTGTAATATAATTTCATTGATATAACTTGCACTTATGAAATAAAAAGTTAAGTGCTAGTTGTCGCAACATAAAGTAAAGAATAGTACCATAGTGGGTTTTTGTCATCGAGCCGTGCAATTCTCCATTTCGCAGCAAGTATACTATTAAATGGTGAATGAAGAGGGTGAGGGTAATTGTCTGGAAATCGTAGATCTAGATAGTCGTCAACTTCAATATTTGTATTGTTATTATCTGATGGAGGAAATGAAAGTTTATAAATTTAAGAAATATTGCCAGTATCAACAAACAGCTAATCTAGTTATTGTCAAAATCTTCTTCCAAATAGAAACCATTGTTTCTTAAATCTCTTATAAATCAATCAAGTATTTTAATTTGAATGCACACTACAATATTAAACTTTATGATCTTTGTTTTCCTTTTTTTGATATAGAAACAGAAAATAAAATAGAAAAAAAGAGAAAAAAAGAGAAAACTACTGCCTACCTGAGCCACTTATATCGTTACACTGTTTGTTACTATGACACATCTTACCATGTGGTGCGCACACGCAATGTCCTTCGCACGAAAAGCTTTCGCATCTGCGAACCAGCTCCATTATGCCTCCAAACAGCAAATTAAATTGTGAATGGATCATTTCACTTGTGAGTCCAACCTGTCAAAATCAGTTGATCAATATTAATTTATTAATGATATCTTGAAAACACTACTTTTAAAATATCCAAATAAAACTAAAGTAAAAGAAAAAACAACAAAGCAATATGAAACTATAATTTTCCATATTTACCAAGCATGTAGTAACCATAGTAACATACCCTTTAAATTGTGGTATTTGTGATTAAGTCATCAAATACTTGCATATATAAACCCTTATACATGTATTAATAAAATACATAAAATCGTTCATGTAAAATAAAACAAAATCTGCATCCCAAAGCTACTATAACTATCTAAATAGCATATCACCTATATCACTAGATATATCATTATCTTAAACAATATAAAACCCTATATTCAATTCCTTTGATAAAGGTCAGAGGGCAATATAATGATTTAAGTCATTACGTGATTTTTTGCTGTAACACTTATGTAGACTGTCATGTTTTCTCTCAGCTTTTGTGTATGAAATTTGAACATTTGAACTTTTCCATCTTCGTGAAACGTTGCATTTATATCATGGTTCACAATCATTGGTGTATAAGGCACCTATTGATTGATAAACAGTTACATATTCTTTATAACATATAAAAACTGTATTATACGTTACGTACACATGTATAATATATTCATGATAAATTTTCGTTAACACAAAGAGTATATATTAGTATTACCACAAACATGGAATTCTGAATGAAGAAATTTTTTCTTATGCGTACTATAAATAACAAATTGACAGTACCGTTGAAGCGGCAGATGCAATATTTTTCTATCATATGTTGTTTGACTCGGTAAACGCCCGTGCATATCCTTATATTCGAGCCTTTGGACACACAGAAAAAACACGCATTTGAAGATTATAAAATCCCTTTTATTTATAATGAATAAAACAATGGGTGTAATCCTATACCTCATTCAAATCATTGCCCATAAACTGACTACCAAAGTTAACGTTATATGAATGAATATCTGAGTGTAAATCCTCAAAACCGAGCCAAGCCAGATTAATTGATATGGGTGTCCACTTCATCCAATCTTCCGGTTGTCTGTCTAAAGCTGCCGCGTGGTCAGTATTGATTGCAAAAGTTCCTGAGAATTGATAGTGAATTATTCTTTATAAAAAAGGTTTTTGTCAGATTTAACAACTTTGTAATGTTTAACGAAAGAGCATGATCGGCACTGCTAGCTATTCAGGCAGTGCATATTTCGAAAGTTTCCCTAAACTGATAAAATAGTATTGTCCATATTGTAAGATGTATATAAGCTTTTTTAAGACATAAATTGGGCCAAAACATTTAGAGAATTAGAATTTTCTGGTATATTACATGATCCCTAGATTACCTGGTGTAGGTCTTGTGCTATCAACAAGTATATTAGCAAGTGTTGATTTGGAGCAGAGATTAGCACCATTACAGGATACCAATTTGATGCAATAGAAACTTCCATCGTGAAAATCAAGATCGGTGAATGTGTAGTCTCTAACAATACCATCAATCTGTAATAACAGACAACTTAAAATATATAAAATTCAAGAAGTACACACGTAATTGCTTTAAAATGTAAATTTGATAACTAATCTACTATACATTTCTAGCATTTTTCCATACGATAATTATGTAATTGCAATGGTTTGTTACGCTAAAAAGGACATACAATTTCTAATAAAAAAGCTTCATATTTTATAATTATCTATTACACAAACTTTTCTATGTCCAACGTTTCGAGGGGTTAAACCCCTCTTTTTCAAGGAGTTTCTGTTTAAACAGAATGTTTAAAAGTTGGAGACAAAACAGATTGTGTAATAGATAATTATTAACAAACTGTTACCAGAATGAATTCATATATTATTCTTTAATTTTCTTAAATACCTAATGATAATTATTAACCTTTTTTCTTGATGGAAAGTAATGATTACTAATAAAACAAGAAATATATTTTCATCTTTTCCAAAACAGTTTAAATATAGTACTAACTTTAGTAGATGACAAATTAAAATCTCCACCCATATGTGAAGATATAGAAAGATGTTGAGTTTCAATGAATGATTCATCGTCATTGACATCCCAATACACCCTCAAGGTTGTTCTCGACACAGTTGTTCCGTTTTTGATCGTCCCGATCGATGACATCGTTAAATTTGTTTTGAATATTGGCGGTGTATCATCAACGATAAAACCATTCGACGTGGCTTCAACATACATTCCTACGAAAAGGAAAACAAGATGAATGTGAAACGACTTGGTGATTAAGGTGTCTATCCCTTCAACCAGGGATTTTTTGTGAGAGCTTAACAGGGTTTACGACCATGATTCCTTATATGACACATTACTGGTTTAGGCCCAGGACGCGGACTTGAGAGATATTCAAGCTTTCACCACAATAGAGCTAAAACAATAGGTTTCAAATAAAACACGATAATGTCTAAACAATCTCTAGCAACAATTAAAAAAGTCTATTTTAAATGAAACAGTTTCTTTGGGTATTTTAATTATAAGTTACTACAACACAGATATTTGTCACTAACAAGCTAATCGAAGGTCTATGATTTCACTCCGGCGCCAGTTCATCGTCATTGAAAAGTTTCCATTTTACTTTAAACAATAAGTTCAAATATAAACCAAACACTATCGCATGTTTTCTAACGCAGCCAAAGCAATACATTCTTGAAGTAAAATATAAAAGTGAATTATACAGGCATTTATATCTATTTGTCAAAGTGTTTTGAAATCACAAATTTAATTTAAAATATAAAGTCATATATTCATTTTATAGTCTATGACTTTTGTCTAAAAATGTAATGAATATCGCAAAATTATAAAGAAGGCACATGACATAAGATTATTCACCTGCTTTATTATAAGCACGCACAGTACAGTAAATGCGAACACCTTTCGGCAATGTCTTTTTATATTCTGACTGTAGATCAAAAATAAAAGCCTCTTCATGCCTGTGTACATCATCAGCAGGTATTATATTGTCGCCACCTTTAGTTGTTCCTACTCTCCATACATAGTGTGATATATCCGACTGTGGGTCTGTAAAACTGTCCCACTCACAGCCGATATAATTCCTGGTGTATAAGAAATAGATTTACATACTTACCTAACATAAAACCGACCAAGAAATTATGTATTCGTAAGTTAAAAATGTTCATGCTTCAGAATAGTATAAAATTGTTTCACTGAATGCCATGTCATTTGCAATTAGTTTCATAAAAAGCGATGCACGTTATTTGGTACATACTTATAAATTGTATTGTGTTCCAGACTGTTCACGATAGGTGTATTCATAAGCATTTTGTTTGAATTCAAACAAGCAATTCTTTATGAATCTTTATGAAATAAAAGACAACTAAAAGATTATTTAAGCACTTTGAGATTGCTGTTAGGAGCCTCATACTTTGTACAATAGTATTGACCTTAAATCCGTAAGTATATTCATATACAATATTTGTTTAACATATATTAATATATATAAGTATCGAATTCATTTTAAATATTCAAACCTAGATGCTTGATACTGTAACTCAGTTTCTAATGGCCCGTCTGTCAATATCCCACGTATTGGTGGAGTTGAATCTACAACAAAGCCATCTGATGTCGCAGATGAACAAAGTCCAGCTGTATTACACGCCGTTACAGTCACATAATAGTGAAGTCCTTCCGACAGTTGTAGAAATGTAAATTCAATACCTGCAGGTAACAAACCAATACTTATGCTGTCGGTTTTCATGTTATTCTTTTTATTTGCAATACTTCATGTAGTTTCATATATAATTATACATTTTTAAGAGTATAATGGTAGTCATATTCGATGTTAGGTTTGAAGACTATCAACTTTGTGTACATTTATGTAAAGGAACAAATAATTTCATCATAAATATATGAATTACGAATTATCTCACATTTTTAATAAAAGTGTTTTGTAAGCCTTATAATAATATGTAATTTTGCGGAATAAGAAAGAAAAAAAACCAACAACAACAAAAAAAAACAAACAAACAAACAAACAAACAAACAAAAAAAAAAAAAAAAAAAAAAAAAAAAACGAACGTGCATGTATTGATAAAGAAAAAGGCTATACCTGTTATAATACCAACAGATTGTTTAACAAGAACATCTTCACAATCTTTACAGGATCCAATATTCACAAAATATTCGACCATCGTGCTATGTGGGTCGAGGAAGCCTTTCCAATGAGCTTTTAATGTTGAATGGTTTTCTATGTAATCAACATCAACACACGAACCATCTATTCCAGGAGGACCATCGTACACCTTACCAGGGACCGGTGGTGTTGCTTCCACAGTAAATGCCCAAGATGACGTTGTTGCGTATAAACCAGCTTTGTTATGGGCCTGAGCAAATAAAACCATTATATCTTACATATGTAAATGACATTTCTCAGTCTCTCAATGTCTTATACTTAAACATTTCTAAATGTCTACATTATCTTTATGTAATTTTCAAAAAGAATGTTCATAATATTTAAATTTAAACATATCACCAATTATAGATTAAATAATATTTCATTTAAGTTTGGAAAAAACTTAACATTCATAATAACCCCTATTAATAGTTTACCTTCACAGTGACAAAGTATGCATGACCTTCCTTTAACATTAAAGGAGTGCTTTCTGGAGTTTTTGCACACAATTCTTCTGTATCATCAAATGAAAATACATCATCATATCCTGCATGTGTACCTACAGCCCAACTATAATGTGAGATCCCGCTCTCTAAATCTACGAACACATTTTTCCAACTGAAACATAATCTTATTTTGTAGTCAGTAACATAATTAATTTTAAAGTAAACTACCAAGAGTGTATAACATGTGTCAAATAAAATATCATTTCTCATTTGAAAAAATTATTTCTCATTATCTTATTTTTATGTGATGATATACCTTTTACTGTTGTCATCACACAAATGCTTAAAGTATCTATCACATTCGGTTTGTAAATTTGTCATTATTAGCATTTAAAATAACATATCAAAGCGGAATATTTTTACCATGCCTCCACAAATTCCGTGTCAGAAATATGCCTTGATGGTAAAGTGATGGTGATATTTGTTAGTTGTGGCGGTGTTGTATCTACTTTTATCCCTTCTGACATTGATTTTGAGAACTGACCCGTAAAGTCGTAGGCTATGAGAAAAATAAATTACAAACAAATGTATTGGACATATAGATATATGCATTTTAGTTATCGCACATACTCGTACGAGTATCAATAATCTAAACAGCAGCGACATTTGCTGTATTGCCTTGTATGTTTCACCTACCAGCCCTCAGCATTTTATTTATGTCAAGATAAGGTAGGACAAATGCCAATTGGATAGAGGGCACTGGACTGTTTATTATTTAATCAAGATAGATAGGCATATAAAACTTTCATAAATAAATAACATGACATAAAGTTGGGTCTTTTACGTTTACAATTTATGGAATGATTTTGTTTGCTTTTGCCAATGTTCAAAATGAAAATCAAACATAACAAAATATAGGAACAAATGTCTTTAATTTTAGGTAGACTAGCCACATTGTTAAAGATGCTTTAATCTTAAAGTAACATACAAATGTTTGAAATAGAAAACATGATATTAAAAAGTTGTTACCAATTACTGAGGCAAAGTAAGTGTGTCCGTTTTGTAGCTTAAGGTCATGGAATGTCTTATGATTTGTTAGTCCAACATCTGTGAACGGTTGGATGTCTTTACCACCTGAAGCAGTTCCTGAAAAAAAAACTTTTATTTTATACCTATATCGTTTGATATATCGCGCAGGATATTATTCTTATGTTTGAATTAACAGTATGAGTGTTCACAAGTTCACAGGTGTAAATTCGGGTGAAAGACGTATTTAATAAGGCAATCACTTACGTATCTATCAGAACAAAATACTTTGAATAAATTCAAAATTATGCCACCAACATAAAGACCAAATGCAGAACACATATTAGATAAAAAAACAACCTAGACTAAACGATTTCAATGTGACTGTAAATTGAAAACAAAGAGAAATAAAATACAGATTATACCTAGAGCAACCTCAAAGTGTGTAATCCCACTGACATGAGCAGCATAACCCTCCTCTTCAACATCTGTGAATGAGTTCCAATGTACTGATAGCTCAGATATTGATGTCTAATATGAAGGGAAATAAATATATTCTTCTTACAAATTGTTTATGATAGGTAAACATTATAAAATAAAATCGACTTCTACACAATGAATACGGCTGATAATTTATCAAAATCAGAAAGGTTTTGTATAATATGATATAAAAATACATACACAGACGCACGCAGATACGCACACATACACAGCAAATATACACATTACCATCTTCAATCCTATCAATGTTTGATACTGAATACTATTTGAGCCGTAGCCAGGAGCTTGCACAATGTTACAAATTTACATGATCTCACATCTCTAATGCACCGACGCCATCAAAGCGAGTTTGCAATGTTCATATAACTTTGTTGGGACAAATGCTTCCGAGGGATCACCGTTCTTCCAGATTTTAATTTTATGTTGTTGATTTCGCTGTTGATTCCATTGCTTCTGAGGGATAACCCCATCCATTTTCATGAGTTTTAAAAAACAAATTGTATAAAAAATGCTACAGCAGTATTCTACTTCGCTTTTGAGGAGTATTGCTTGGTAAAAATCATACCAAATAATTTAGTATCTATAAGATTACAGACTCTTTTATTATACATAGTGTGTAAATCACCGATTTCTGCATTCGTGTATTATAGTGAAGTGTATTATACAAGTATGATTAACATTTCAAAATCGATAAATATATAGCTTATAACGGAACGAACTTTTAAATTGGAAACAGACAAAATACTGAGGTTTCATTGATAAAAATACAGTGAAAACATTTTTTTACTTGAAATAAGTTTTCTTTTTCGTTTCCTATCCATACATCGGCTGCAATTGGTGGCGTAAGATCAATTGTAATTCCATCGCTACATTCATCAATCTCTTCTAGTTCTTCGGTCCAAAACTCATGTTCTACTTTCGATGCATTAGCATGAATACAAAATATATAGCGTTTACCATGTGTAAGTTCACCAGAATTGAAGCCGACATTGATGAATTCGTTCTCTAAATGGAAAAATAAAAACAAATCATATATTGTTCTTTTGGTTTTGTCAAAGAAAAATTTTCAAATGAATGATTTCTGCTGACATATTCCGGTATCTTACAGGAGATATATAACGTATGTTGCAAGCATCATAAAATGTTATTTTAAAACTATTATTTGATATTGAAAAAACTATATAATTACAAACCTGTCTTGCCACATTTGATAGCATCAGGATGTTCACATGGGTCATCCAGACCTAACTTCTTTGACCGATCGTAAAACACAGTTGGATCATCCACATTTACTAATAATACGGCCCATACGTATTGAGAGTGCCTAGATAAAAATGATATAAGTACTTATACATTTTTTTCACTTTTTTCACTGTATTTCTAATAAACTTAATTATTCAAATAAGGTAGTATGTTCATATTAAATATATTTTTATTCATTTTATAACACATATTATATAATTATGTAAATAACCAACAAAGAAATGCCGCATTGAATTGGACTGGACTCGTTTACCTTAATGTTGGCCAGACTGCACATAAAATGTTGCAATACGGGGTATAATCTCTGTCAGGCTGTTTCCAAACATCATTTTCAATTAAGAAGATTTCTTTTCCGACATGGTCGTCTTCTGTAAAAATGAAACTCTTTGCTTTTTTAGTTTTTAAACTCTGAGTCATTGCATAAACTCTAATACATGTACATCTGATTATGAACACAATTCAGTTCTTTTATTTATTATTCTGGAAAGATGTTTTAAACTTTCAATAACCCCGTAACGCCTCGAAAAGATCATGATATTATATAAACATATTTTATGATAACGAACATCTCAAACACGTTTTAGGTATATAAATGCTGGTATATTGCATAGATAGAGAAAAAACATGACAAGCGGCTAGTACGACAAAAATGATAATATCGGGTTCCGTTGGAATGATATTGATAATGGGCATTAGTGGTATCATATGAGTCGCATTTTGAATAATTTTTATACTTTTAATTATAAATAAATAATCTTTTTAACTCTTATTCTTATAATATTATGACAATATAAAGAAATTTATTCTTTGCTGCAAATGTTTTAAATGTTCGTTTTCTCAAAAATTTTAGAACAATAAGAAATCATCAAATTGGATATAAATATTCTAAGATCATTGGCCGTTTTACCTGTTGATAAAGGCTCACCGACCGCATCAATAACAGCATTTGTTCGAACTTGCTGTAGATCCTTGCAATTTCTGATTTCCGAAGATGTTGTGGATGATAAACCAGCTTTGGTATACCCTCGAATTATAAGTATCCAACACTTTGTGAAAGCAATTTCTTCATTTAGGTCTATTGTGAAATTCAACTGCAAATAAATTATTATAGAGATTTCAAATGAATATGTCGTATATCTCTTAAAAGGATATATATTGATTCAAAATCATAAAAAAACTTCCGATTCTGTTTTAAAACAGAGAACCGGTGAATTCTAATATGCTGAGCGCGCAAGGAAAGGAAGTGACTGGCGTTGAGCTACATGTCACAGAAATTGAACACCCTTCACCAATTTACTTGACTATGCAGGTGATATTGTCCAATAATAACTTACCGAATTATCATACTTCGATAGCCTATGCGATAGCCGTGTCCATTTTGTCAGCAGTCGACCTAACGCGGATTCATCTGCAAACGCCCATTCATAATGATCAATAACATCTTTTGACTGAGTAAGATCTTCAATATCGGTATCTTTGAATGGTTCCATACTGACATCAACCTGAACAATTTTAATATGCATACTTTCTTTACATCGTATAGCAATTGAAAGCGTTACAAAACCGTGTATTAATTTGGTTTCCTAAACATTATTATAATTCAGTATAAAGATTTACAGAGAATATGTCAGCATTTCATTAAACATAAACAAAGACGTGATTCACGGTATTTTGTATCCTTTTTTCTGGCATTTGGCATATCATGAAGTTATTTCATGTTTCCCCTTTGTCCGGTCCTGGCATTCAGTATATCATGAAGCAAGTTAAAAATATAATAACTTGAACTCTAAGGTGAAATAAAAATGTACCGATGTTGTATTTGCAGTATATGTAACAGTCATATTCCCAGTAACTGGAGGATTTGGAACAACAGTAACACCGTCACTATGTACTGGTTTGAAACAATATTTTCCTGCACAAAATTTCAAAGATATTCTATAAGTTCTGCCAGGGGATAATGATAAACCACTTTCTTCCATGTATGACGAACTTGTTCTCAATGACACATACTCAGTATAGAGCTTCCATATATCTGAAACAGTAAAATTAGTTTTTCTTTTATCTTTTTAATGAGTTGTAAGATGTAAGTACATGTGTGTATTTGTAAGATGTATGGAAGTTCCTTAACTCTGTATGGATAATGGTGAATGAAGAAGGTCAACTTTTTATTGCTGTTAATTGTACTCATCAAAAATTATTTTGTTGTAAATCTTTACTTGTAACTGGAGCTCGTTCCTCTATCGCCCAGTGTATATCACGTAGGACATGTGCCTTATCTGTAGGTATTTCCCAGTGTGCCTGAAGCACATTTGTTGATGCCTGGAAATCTCTATCTTCTTTACATGGTAAACGTTTGTCCTGTAAGAAATATGACAATAACTATAAATTTGTTTGCATTCAACATTTTCAACAAAAGTTATTTTTCATTAGTTGATGAATATGCATATGATTAGAATTTCTATATTTTTTGTATGAAAGTTCATGTACAGTGTTTCATGTATAATGTAATTATATCATAGTCACAATATAATTATAATGCAATTTACCAACTTCCCACTTTAAATTTTACTTTACTAAATAATGTTTTAAGGCATTAATCTTTCGCATAACTTTCATTAAATGATACAGTCATTTTCTGTTCAATGAAAATTATTAATTTCATGATGTAAGTATGATATATAAACTTTACCTCATCATGATGTGACGTGGTCAAGTTGATATCTGAATATTAAATATATAATTCATTAAACATTATAAAATGTGCTTCATATGGACGTCAAATAATATGTAAATAATGTAGATGATAGAAAGAGAATACCATGCTCGTGTCTGATATTACACAATCTTTTTCCGTACCGAGCCTGTTCGATTTTTTTTAATATCAGACACTTGCGTAATATGCGTTTCTTTTTTTAGAATTCAAATGAAACAAAAACCTTACAAGACCCTCTCGACTTTATACTATACCGCTCGCAGTAATATGCCAAGGGTAATATCTATATGAAATAGTCCTTGTTGTTTTTAGTCAAATGTAAGAGAGACTTTAATATTTAAAAACAAATTCGATTGAAAATTTATCATTTTAATATTTCAAAATTGGTAAGAAGTAAAACGATATTCCACTCTCTTCATTTTGTTTCAATATGTATTGATGAAAGTGTCTGATGACGCTGAAGACGACTGATAAAGTTAACTTTATTAGGCATGCACTTTCTTTCAGAAATCAATGTAATGACATGATAAATAATAATACTTTAAAATAAATCGTGAATCTGAAAATATTCAGTTTCTAATCTTAGTAACAACAGAAAATATACACACCACCAATAGAATAATTACAAACAGCACCATCGAGCACCTTGATTCCGCTTATTTCTCCGCCGTCTACAACCACCGTCACCCCATCAGAAATTGCGGTAACATTTCCTGCCTCAGTTTCTGCTATGACAGTTTGGTAATATGTCTAGAAATTAGACATGATAAGAAATAAGCATTTTGGAAATGTTAATAAAATCATTTCAATCAATCAAAATGCCAGATCCCAGTAAATTATTATCTAATATAATAATGCACGTAAAGTAGGAATTGATATTTTTTCATATAAAAATTTGAAAACTACACGGTATAGATGGCAAAGCGAAGGCTATTTCAAGTTACGTAGTTATACCTGATAGGGCTTTAGTTTAAGGCCGGAAAATGTATGCTTATTCCCAGAAACACTGTTAGCACATGTTATGAAGTTTTTGGAAGTAGTGTTAGAAATGCAAACTGTAAAGTTTATATCTTCATGCGGGTGTTCAAAGCCTGACCACCTGGCTGTTAATTTAGAGGTACTTGTCTGATAGTCGATGTCATCAATATCAACAAACTGAAAAAAAACGAAACAATTTGTAAACAAAAACCATAAAACGTTTAGAAAATATAAATATATATTATGTATTATGACTTGAACAATTGCATTACACGTTCCTACTAAATAGTTAGAAATTATCAAATTAGAATGGAACTGCTACACAAGTTTTTAAAACTCATTTGCAAAAATAACTTTACACTGCAAAACATCATTGTCATACTGTAACATTATTTGCCGTGTGATACAAAAATTAAGACCTGTGATATACTGTCGTCAATATCATGAACAATGCCTCTCGATGCCAATTCAATGTTGTGTCTGTATGGCTTTGAGCCAGCCGTCACAAAGTGACCTGCCGTATCTCTTACTTTTATCGTTACAAAGTAGTCGAGTTCACCATGTAAGTGCCATGGCAGTGAGTGCGTTGAAAAAGCTGTACAAGTCTGCTGTGTAAACGATTTACAACTTCCACCAGTGGAAATACTGCTGAATGGAAGAATATCTTTTCCATTTTTTGTTGTTCCTGAAAGAATTGATAATACACTTCTAAAAATGAACAGCTTAGGTTAAAATGTGTATCTTAAAACAATATAATTATATTTCATTCGTAAACAGATTGGATGGTACAGTTTATGATAAATTTCAAAAACCAGATGCAGTAGTGCAATAAAGTCATTGAAAAACAGTAATAGTCATGTGTAATAACTATACAACGAAACAAACATTGCGGGAACGGGGGCCAAATATAAGCGTTATATGATATTTGCTTAATTGAAAAGGTGATTTTTTTTACTATAAAATAATTTTATGCCGTGAATGTGAGAATTAGTATACTAGTATGATATTTGTTTAGGATCATAACTAAATATATGGAACGAGCTGAATGCTCACCTGAGGCTCGCATAATTTAGATTAATGCAACATGTTCAATAAATTCAGTATTTGTCATACACTTATTCAATATTCTCTCTATATATACGTAATATGTTGAAACAAGAAGAAGAGGTTACAAAGTTGCATCCTTTTGACAGAAAAATATTTGGACAAATGAAATAACAATTACACACTGACCAACAGCTACTTCGTATCTCAAGGCATTAGGGTCTCCGTGATCTGTAAATGCATCTTTGTTCCATTTAGCGATCAGAAAAGTATCGCTGTCGGTGTGCTCAACAGAAAGACTGATTTCTCCAGTAAACTCTGGCTTTGATGAGTCATAAACAAATGGTCCAATTGTCTAAAGTATGTTTAAAATATATATATGAATGCATGCAACAATAACTTTTTTATGAATGTGTTAACTAATTATCACTGCTATCTATATTATATGCATCATGAGTAAAAATTAATTGTAAGCAAAATGTTGGTAATTATTTAGATACAACAGAGCTTATATTTTTGTCGTACGTTATAATTTGTTTGCAAATAAAGGAAAATGAGGGTTAAATAGTTAATTTTTTAACTATGAATTTTGGAAATAATACCTTAATGTCTGTGACGGATGATTTTGTAATGGCTTTTATCATGACATAAAATTGTTCCCCGTCAAAAATATCTGGATGAAATAAGCGTATATGCTGATGATGGTGAGAAGAAGTAAAGTCCAAAACATCTGGAAACTTTGACTTCTCAGATGCTATTCCTACTTCATAATCATAAACACTACCAGCTCCAAATGTAACATTCCATGATATATCGATCTAAATAAAAAGAAATCATTAAAACTAAAACAAGCTTTACAGCAATATATCATGCATAATATAAGCAATCGTAATTTAATTTACAAAGAATGTACTCAAGGCTCAAGATTGTGAACATGTATAGACTATATGTGACATGTAATTTCATATGGCAATAAACGATAGATTGTCTAAATTTTGATCTTTTTAAAGACTTAACCTTATAAGAGCCTTCAAGATCATTCAAAAAACGGCTAAATTGAAAATGTAACATGCTTTTTTTTAATAAGCATGTAAATTAACGCTATAAAGCTTTTTGTAAAAATTCAAATTTGAATATAAATCTTTTATTACATTTAATTTCATGTCTACACTGGATATTTATGACATATAAAGTATTTTATGTTAAATATTCTAACTTCTGTAAAGCGTTATAGTACATATACCCTTGAATCAGATGTTATGTAGGAAATTAAGTCTGAATGGACACCATGAAGATTGTCACATTCCTCATCCAAAACAGTTCTACTCAAGCTTCCATTAGAACGTTTATGTGGGTACAATTTTATTTTAGAGTCCGGAACAGTTGTTGAAAGATCTCTGTAACATAAATCATAATAATAAAAGTGTTCCAAGATTTATTTTCAAATTATTCAAATGATTCATAGGCAATAAACAAATCATAATTAATATTATTAGAAAATGTGAAATTATTATTTGAAAAGTAAACACAGAATTTTCCAAAGGGCGATGATCATGTTCAATGTTACATTTTTTGCCTTTTCATGGTCCCCAAAGGAATTTGTGTGTGTAACTCAAGAAAACATTTGATGGAACCAAAAAACCCAACAGAATTGTTAACGGGGATTCGAGGGTATGAAATAAATAAATAAATAAATAAATAAATAAATAACAGGTCAATATTTTAAGTTCTTCCTTTGTAGTTTTAAGAGGGTATTCTGGATCACCCGTAGGGAAAATGCAAAATCGAAATAATTTATTGAAATGCAACAACAAAGTCGTGCTGTACAATATTCAGATTTCTCAAAATTATTACATCATCGTAATCAGAAAAACCTAACCTGCAAGTTTTAGTTGGATTATCAACTTTCTCCAATTCACGGTTTCTATATAAAACATAAACTGTATCATTTAGATCACTCTTGATAAGACCGCTTGCCGTTACTGCATCATGAAGTACAACTTCTGACACTATTGCCGGTAAGATATCTATCGTAACTCCGTCAGAACAAACAGGTTTACTATGACCAAGGGCGTGATTATATGCCATGACTGTGAGAAAATATTTGCCAGGTTTTGGTGCTGTAAACTCAGCTTTACTGTCGTACGTCCAATTAACCTGAATGAAAAGTTGATATGTTTGCACAATCCTTGTGTTCGTATAATGGACCTTTTTTCACTTACAGAAGAAACATACTTAGTCTAATTGATTTCATTGACGACCACAACGGTTATATTATAGGCATATTATCCCTTAAATGCAATGATGAATGATTTTTGTGTAGAATTCTAAGCTAAATCTTACACTTTTAAATCAATGTTTAAATATAACCAAACTGTTGGAATTGGAATCTTTTGATGAGAAATTTAAAAAAACGTTAGATCCTAGAGGCATGGTACTGTTTAAATATGCAAAAGATAGTAATGCCATACTCTTCTGTAGTTCTTAACTAACCTTTGAATGTATATCAAGCTCATTTTCATGTAAACAATGTTGATCGAAGCCAAATGTAAATAACCATACTCCACTTTCTTTGTCAAAAAAGTCATCCCAATAACCTTCAAGCTTTAGTGACTGCTGAAAGTCAACTTCGGGATCTCCAGGTATACCATCGTGTACTCTACCCTCGTGTGGTGGCGATGTGTCGATCGTTATCTAAAAGAATGGATACATAGTTTATTTGCACTTATGAATTTATACACTATTAAAATGTAGAACAAAAACAAAACAAAAATTAATACACAGAATTGTATTCATTATATTTAAAGAAACATTTTGTAAGGGAGAAATAGTATATTATATATTTACATATTAACAAATGGACGCAAGACAGAACTACAGTCATATATTTATTTCGTATTAAGATAAAAGATGTATGGTCCAAATGATCATAAGCATAAAAACAGAAAATATACCCAGCATTAAATTATTAATCGATATATATTGCGATTCGTAACCTGATTGAGTTAAAAACGTTACAGCGCTTTTAATGTTAGGTCATTTTGCACAATAAAATGATTATTCTGGAGAAATATTCTCAGTCCCGTCATGTCAAAAATCCTCAGTGGAGTCTCTTAAATTCATCTTAAGTCGTAAAACGTGGGTATGTCAATACCTTCTTATGTTTGGTGGTTTCTAGTCCAGCACTGTTTAAGACTGTTACCTCGATATAATAGTCATAATCATGATCACCTATTTCTTTACCAAAGTTTAAACCTCCACTACTACCATTAGAAACTGGTGGTTTGATCTGATAATGTCTATGAAAACATCCATTGTACGGAGAACAGTAGCAGTTCGGTCCTCGAGGATACAACCCGTATTTTTGATTGCATTCCTTTAAATCCTGAAAAAATACAGACTTATATGCTTAAAGAAATAAAATTACATTATGAAAAATAAATTCACGTTTCAGTGCAAAGCATACATTAACAAGACAAATATCAACTTTGTATTTTCTTCAGTCAACATCTGTTTTTAAGACAAAATATAAGTACAAATGTAGTGCACATGTATGTGTAAATCACCTTGTTAATGTAACGTTGATATTTACTTGTAATTATTCCTTACCTTAGTTTCGCCCTGCGGAGGTTCGACAGACTGACCATGTACAATTATACTTCTTGTGAAGTTATCAAACAACCTCCATGAAACCTGATGAAGACCACTATGGTAGTCAAACGCTTCCCATTCAATACTTAAAATTAAATTAAATAAAACGTTAGCGAATAAAATTTGTATAGGTAGAGGTATCCCCTTCAAATAACATCAAAATATGGTATTCTGGCTTAAATTGTTTTGATCCGTATGGTTAAATGTTCTTTTTCTTTATAAACCTACTAGGGGAATATAAACCATCTTCCATGTTTGTTCCACGATGACTTATTAAATTAAAATTCTTAACCCGAACAAAAAACAGTAAAATAAAGATAACTTCAACGTGGTTCCATATTTGTATATATATAACAATATTATGAAAGTAAGAAATATATAAATTACGTAAGTTCTTTCAATTCCAATACACTGTGAACACTTATGTTTACTAAGTCACCCTTCGTCAACCATAGATTACGGATAATTGGTGGTGAAAGGTCTACCATGACTGTTACATTGTCTTCAGCATATTCCTTCATAATGTCATATGCTCGTACTGTGTAGGTTAGTTTCTTGCCGTCTACTAGATCTTCATTGCCGTAAACCATCTTTTGAGAGTGAAAATACAAATCTGGGACAGGCTGGAAATTGGTATTTGTAGAGTTTCCTTTGAATTCAATTTGGCGGGCAATTTCATACCTTACCACTCCTTAAACACAATTTACAATTTAAAAATAGATCGCAAAGATGTTATTAATAAATATATAAGTAATAAATAATTGTTAATGATAACTCTTGAAATGCATTTTACATGCATTTTGTAAGACAATATTAACCTTGGAATTATCATCGTAAATGTAATTTGATACTATTTAAAGTATTCTAGAGCTTAACAATTATTGATGAATACATAACGATAATACAAATAAATGACAGTTTGCAAAACGGACACTTCACAAATAAATAAATAAATAAATAAATAAATAAATAAATAAATAAATAAATAAAATAAAAAAAACGACAATAAATCGATAAATATTGATTGAACTTTGCAATGTCGGTACATATACTGTTCTAGTAAATGCCAGTATTTGAACAATCATTTATGGGACAGAAAGATGGTAGGATGAAGAAATCGTAATGACATAGCCAGTCACCTTCAATGTTATCTATTTTTTCAACAGTCCTCAAGGATTTACCATCGCGGTCATCAAGGGATCTTAAAATTTTATTGTCTGCCACAGCATTCAGCCATCCATTGATCGAATGTCTGACATTCCTAAACCTGTCTGTCCAAACGACAGAAATGACGTCATGAAAATGGTTTATCCAGTCGTCTTTATTAGCCTGTAATACTTTTAGCGGCGATCCGTAAGTTTCAACTACAGATACGTTGTCAAATAAAAAAATTCTTCGTGCAGACTTATTATTTCCCGCGCAATCCAATACAAACAATTCAACAGAATGTGGTCCTGCCTCGGTAAGATTAAGTGATATCGACGACTGAAACGAAATACGTCATAATATGATAAACAAACAATGATTTATAAAATAATTTTTATCAACGATCATTATATCAAAGAAAAAATATCAGTTTGAACACAATTTTTTATTAAAAATATGATCTTTTTTGTAGAAAACGTAAGCACAAATGAAAGAGGTTTTCAAACAATGTTCATAATCAATTAAGAATCCTTCAGATTTACCAGAACTCGTATATGAAAATTGACATAATTTACTTAAGTTGAACTTTTACCTGTGGTGATTTGACAGTTGTCTGAGACACTAGATATTTGTGTTTAAGGGGACTGGAATTTTCTGAATACAAATACCAAACGTACAGGTCAAATGTATCAATGCCAGAAAGATCATCAGTCCATCCATCCCACTGCACAGATACATGTGGCTGAAATTTACTTTTTTATTTTAACCATATTAGATTTAAATTATAATTTAAAGTGTTTTTAATCACACCTTAAAATTTTCGTAACCAAAGTCTTCATCTAACTCTTTGAATTTTTATCAATTGTATGATTTGATTTTCACGTAAATATATTACCATGAAAACTCTATTAAAAGGACTCATTTATTTCAAGAAATAACACGTTTTTTTCAATAAGCAAACATGTTCAGCGTGAAGTGACATCAACTTTGAATTGAAATAACAAAATTAATAAAATGGTACCTCCGTAACAAAATCTTCCGTCTGTAAAGCATCTTTTACACAACCTTTGTCATTTGTCTCAAAACAATGGTGGGGTTGAAACATATCAAATCTGATTTCAAGCGTTTCTGTTGTCGTTATTCCCCGAATTTGATAGGTGTTATTAAAGTAGTGACCAATACGTGATCTCTCTTCATAAAGGATTTCTCCGCCATTTTTAGCAGATACCGTAAACTGTATCCTGGAAATTATAATAGTAGCTAAACAAGTTGCCTTTGTCTCGGAGGCTACCTCAGGTCTATATTCTATAAAAAAAAGTCGTGACAAATTTTGGAGAAAGAAAATGACTCCATTTAAACAATGTTGGCCAAGAATCAGAAAGTTGTATAATTTTTATCCAAACCAAAGCGATCGCTAAGTATTCATATACCGCTGCAAGTGGCGAGGTTAGTTAACACTTGTTGTTACCTTGTAGTCTGTGCTGCTAATGTTGTACAGTAGAGACAAAACACTGACGTTCGCAGTGACCTGTCACCAATACTTTATTTTTGAGGTTGAGTCATTGCAAGTTTTATCGATATGACGTAAAATTGTGTGATCGGAATTCAACTTTGACATTTCCTGACCTTAACCTTAAACGAAATGACTACATGGTCATTATTCAATTAGGCCACTTTATTACATCGGTATCATACTCGAAATAACTTAACAGGGTACAAAAAAATTTAACTAGAGGACTAAAGTATTTCACATTTCATTACACAAAGCTTGTCAGTATAACTTACTGTCTTTACTGAAGATAACATTAGATAGAAATTCATTGAAATAAAATGTGCTTACAAAATGTTCAAGGGGGATTGATGTTATCAACTCAATTAAGGGTACAGCCCGTTAATGTGAAACAAAATATTATCATATACTGTAGTATATGATAAATCTACGTTAATGATGGTAATTTTATCACGATTTACTTTGTAAGTTTAGCTTTATCAAATTACTTTGAAGCTTATTGGATAACGATTTGCTTGAAAAATTACATTTTAAGTTTCATATTATCATTAACTGAATTGCATGCATTATTGACAATAATTCATTCTTATTGATTTTGAATCAATCTGCTGATAACGAATTGACAAATGAAATGGTGTCTGACATTTGCTGAATTTTATCATATATCCGGATTATTTTTAAGATTAATACAAACAAACAAGTATAGCGTACTGAAAGATAAAACAGATGTTTTGTTACTTATCCGTTGTTAATCAAGCCAGTAACTATTTTACTTCGCTAAATTGTAATGATCAAGCAATTCTGTAATCGGACTTCAAAGAAGTTTGTAAACTATGTAATACCAAACATTTAAGTAATTGCCGTTTATTATGCCGACAGTAATCTTAAAGCATTTAAACATAAAAACGAACTTATTATCTTTTGAATATTTATGCTGAGCAGAAATATCTGAAAAAAAAAAAACAACAACAACAAACATATAAAGCTATACGATAGATAAATTAAATTGTTTTACTTAAAAAAAACTTTGGCTAACCCCAGACAAACATGAAAAAGATTTTGAATGTCTTAATTTATGATAGTTAAATTTACAAGTATTACTGCGCTTAATACCTGTCTGAATGCATGAAACCTCCATGCAATATGTTTTGCCAATCATTTACACTAGTTATCGACGATTGGGAATCCAATGTACATAGTTCCGGAAACTTAGTGCATTCTGGTGCGTTTAGCCTCCATTTAGCTGAAGCAGAACCTGTTAATAAAAGAAATGCACGTAAAACATTAAAATAAAAGTGTAAGCAGGAAAAAAGATCCCCCCATAAAATGTTTTGAGTACAAATTCCAGTATAGAAACACCCATATTTAAGATTATAGAAAGAAGAGTTTCACACTGGAATTTCTTTTGATTGCGGTTGAAAGTGTTTTTATGTAAGATGTATTTTATCCAATTCTAAAACAAGAAGCAATAATAATTGATTATGTATAGTACGTGCATACGTGCAATCCAATCTCTGATTTGTAGTATTGAATCCATAGCAGTAGGATAGATATAGATATTTATTTTTTTTGCTATTCCAGCCGAATACGGTATGTGATTTTGATAGTATCATAGGTGTACAAAATAAATATTTCTGATCAGGCGTTTAAACGCAGTATGATCTTCTAATAAGTGTATTTAAGAAGAACAATAGAAAATATGTTAGCTACAGTGTCGCAATTTGCTCAAAATATGCATTACCTCTCACCAACGTCAAATGAATTGACATGTATTTTATTCCAAATGAATAGTTCTTTATGTAATTCGGAATAACCGATGGATCAAGGTGTTTGATGACATAATTTGACGAGGCATTTATCACTATGTCAGACCAAAACCCATCATTTGTCCACTTTACCGGAGAAGACGATTGTCTCATTTCAACGAAAACAGCTGGCTTATTAGAGCCTCTCAAAGTTAATACTTGTTTTAATATTTCTGGCGCTTGCTTTGATGTAGCTGAAACATATTTTAAAACGTTGATGGATATACCGGTATTATGAATATATATCTTATGCAACTGGTTACATTACTTTGATACAGCAAAAGCGCAACATACTGTTAAAAATCCCAGATCTTATGTCTTTCTTAACAAAACAAATCAAATTCTGGCAATTTGGTTATTAAGTCAACTTGTTTAGTTTAATATGATAATTATATATATATTAAGCACATTTTCTGGCTTAGCATGTACTTATACGGTTTATCTGTAGTACCATTTAAACATAATATTTTTATTCATTTATAAGAATATAAATTTTGTTATTGATTAGAATAATAGATATCGGTCTTTATTATATCTATTTTTAAAGTACTAGACTAAATGTCTGAAACGAAACGAAATAAGTAAGTTTACTTTGAGAAATTGATAGAGAACTTGTTATGCTATAAGACAATGTAACATATGCTAATTGCGTTCGGCCTGCATTAAATCAAATAACTTCCATTGTTGTTCTAAGTTCAAATTATCTTATACATATTTACCTTCTGCACAGTCTGGACCAACGAAACCTTCAGTGCATTTGCAATTTTCTAAAATCATATGACCTATGCATTTCCCCGGAAAGCATCGAGCACCTGGCATCCAGGAACATGCTTCTGTTTAATCAAACGATAATTTTTCTATTAACTAACATTTCGTAGTTATTCTTTTTTATTCTATAATAAAACTATATATTGTAATGTGACATGTTTTCATTATAGATATATTGCGGTTGAAAAAACAAACAAACAAACAAACAAACAAACAAACAAACCAATGCGTTATTTAGAATAATTACTGCTATGACGACAGAGAAAACAAATATGTGATTATTATCTATAATTTACGTTTCCTGATTAGAAAAT
This sequence comes from Ruditapes philippinarum, assembly GCF_026571515.1. Classification (NCBI taxonomy): domain Eukaryota; kingdom Metazoa; phylum Mollusca; class Bivalvia; order Venerida; family Veneridae; genus Ruditapes; species Ruditapes philippinarum. The sequence goes on from NW_026852510.1 coordinate 149,884, forward strand.
GAAAAAATTAGAAATCTTTAAGAACGCTTAGAACGGAAAGTGGAACATGGTGTGTTTTTTGCAGACCTGTTTAATTGAGGTTGATCCTGGTCATTAGTGGTAAGTGCAAGTTACCGTCCAAGACTTAGGCTGAATTTAATATTAAAAAATAAAAATGGTAAAATTTTAAACATTTGTGGATGTGTTTATACGGACACGTCATGTGGCTCTTTCGTGCTATTCCATGGAATACGACTTATGATAAATTGCGTTTGTCCAACTGTGGACATAAATAAAATAGAAATTTGAAAAAGGATAATATTTTATGAACTTTATTCTTTAAATCAACCCACCGCCTGTTAATTCGAACCTCCTTTTCAACAGCACTTTCTCTCGATTATCAGCATTAAAATTTCCAACACACATACAGCCTCCCCCAAACAATGCAAATGACTGAAATAACGTAATATTTGATTCAAGAGTAACAACGCACGATCATTGACCATTTAGTTTATTCTATTTGATCTTTTCTTGTTTAAGTGCTCTAGTATTCCTACTTGAATACTGTATAGTCACGCTTTCGTTATGTTGCCAGCTAATTACACTTGTCCTTTGCCCACTTTCTGTGATTTGCAGGGTTCATAGCATTTGATCCTTATAAAAATTGCGTTTTATTTACATTGTTTACTTGTTCAGAGCACCAACATTCTTTTTCTTTTCGATCATACTCCGTTTTCCATGAAATGACACGAACGCTCCTAAACGCTCAAATGTAGATCGACTTGAATACGAAAATGACCTCAACCTCGCTACACTTGAAACCTTGGTATCAACCTCGCCTGGTATATTTTATATAAGGAAAGGAATACGTACATTTCTCTCTGTGTAACATCTGATACGTATTAATGGGTCACTTCAGATAAAATTCATAATTCAATATAGATGTAAATGAAATAAGATACATGCCGCCATATAACAATGGGTAGTTAAAATAAATCTTACTTTGGCAGCGCGTATTATCTGGTTTTGATGTGTAAATATTAAATCCAGGTTTTTCTGGGACGAACTCTCCCTCACAATATTTGCATATTACGTGTGCGTCTGTATTACATGAAGGATGTTTGCAATGGGCTGGTTTTGGACACGCTGTAATGTTTTTTTTTTAAATATATCAAAATATAATTATAGCTTCATACATTAAAATTGTTTTGTAACTTCCAAGCAAGATTCAAACAAAACTAACTAACGGACATTTTGTTAAATTCAAGACTCAGATTCTTTTCTGCATTCTGACATTCATTATATATATATATAAGCTAAGTTACCAATTTATATTTGTTCCCTGATGTAAGAATTTAGAGATGTGTTACTAAAAGAAACCAATGAGCATACAAAAGATACAATTATTGATATTGAAGCCAAACAAGTACATAAAAATCCTTTTCAAAAAAGAAAAGTCATACATCATACATTATTTTGGAATAAATGTGACGATAGTTTATTTCAAAAAGAAATGTTGGTAAAAGAATAAAGCTGGCAGTTCAATCATTTCATCTAACCTTTGCAATAACCACCTAAGTCTGTAACTGGATAGTACCCATCATTGCAATCTTCGCACACAGAAGGTGCCGTACATATACCTCCACTGTTTATCTCAATTTCACCTGTCCTATGTTCAACATATCCAGCGAAGTAAACGTTGCAAGGGGTATAGAGATATCCATTTCGGCACAAAGCTTGAAAAAACCCAATTAATATGCATTTAGAAAGCGGATACCATATTTGAGGTAAACGAATTAATTTTGTTCGATTTTGTAGAAAAGACACTTTTAAATCCGATCCAGGAACCAACCAGTACTGAGTAATGAATGTAAAATCTTTTGCTCATGGACACAACGACTAGACCCTGACAGGGTTTTAACCCATCCGGCAAGCGATCATAAGATTACTAGTTCGATGCGTTAACCACCCGGTCATACCTTACACCTATTTGTTTTAATTTATCGAAACTAAAAAGAAATGGAAATTACACCTATTTAAACAATAATTTCTTTTGACACAAGTCTATTTACTGATAACGATAACCCATTAACACAAAAGCTTTAAACATGACAATGTGAATTGTCAACAAAATGCATGTTGTAAACATCAATAGTTCTTAGGCTATAATATTTCATATTCAGTGTAAATGAACGTTTAACTAAATATCCAGTTTCAATTTTGAAAAAAAATCATTCTCGTTCGAAAGGTCATTTTGAATAATCATGTAAATATATGTTGAACTTTTTTTCAGAAACCATGCATTATAATGTTGTAAACCCTCTTCAATCTGTTTCAATTTTGTGTACGTGTATTTATGCGCATACATTTGAAATCATAAAGTACAACTACAGTAACACTGCGTTAAAATGTACTATGTTCTAATGTACTATACTCATACTGATACAGATCAAACACAATTGTATTGGCTTTTCATCAGACATAATTTCAGAAAAGCGATGTTCACTGTTTATTTTAATTTTTAATTTCAACAAAATTTATCCGAACAGAAGTCACTTCAAAGTGTTAAACATTAATCATTAATTACATGTGATTATATAAAAAGGACCCAAGATACACGTACGTTTTTTGCAGTCGTACGGAAGTTCCTTCATTGGATTCTTGGGTCCAGCTTTATCTCCATAGTATCCATTACAACAACGCTCGTGTTCTGTGTTACTTTAGCCAAAATATATAAAAGCATATATAAGCGTTTGCCGAAGGGCTAAAACAAGTTAGCCAAAAAGGCATATTAAAACGTTTGTCGAAGGGCTAAACAATTTAGTAGCAAAAATGAAACTGCTAAATTTAATAAAATCATCAATGGCAGTATATTTAAAAAAAATCGAACCTATTAATTTATAAAAAAGCTGATAAAACATTATCTAGCAGCGTCTTTTAAGTTTTCTTAGACAAGCGAAACACATCTATTAAAATCGTCTTTAGATGTATTCTCATATCATAATGTAACAATGTACAAATATGTTGTCTTGGAAATACATTTAAACTATACTCACATTAATCTGCAACTACCCCATCCAAACAAACCACCGCATGTTTTTCTTGTTGTGTTGTAAGTTGTAATACACGGCTTAATATAATACGAATAACTACAATAAAATAGTTTATTTGATAATTGTTCATTCTTTTCTTTAGAATCGATAACTCTTAACGTATTTATTTATACTGTATTGAATGTCATAGAAAAGATGTATTTATGTAATATTGACTTTCACATTTTTAATACCTGGGTACTTTAATTATTCTGATAAACAATTCTTAATTGCCCAGCCACTAAATGTTGAACTTTAAAGTGAATAACCTTCAATTTACTGATTGTGATGGCAAAACATTAGTTTTGTTACATAAACATCTGCTTACGTTGCCTGCTACAATTCAAGCGACTTTACAATTCATAAGTTTTATACTAACTCGAAAGACACATTCTTTTCAAATATAAACAAACGCTTTCTAAGCTTTCGACATGCAGTTTCATCAGGAAGTAATTGACTTTTAGGACATATGACTTTTAAAACAAAAACATTAAAGAACATAACGCATGAAGAGCATATTGATAATCTTATTTATTCAGCATCGATTTATTATTTGAAATTTATTATGGAATTGTCCTGCTTATTGATAACCAGTTATTTTCCTAATGTCGTTTTTGTTCTAAAATAATGAAAGTTCAAGTCTCATGTGGAAAAAGGATCAGTGCTCAATGTCGTTTGTTAATGTTCAATTCTTGACAACTATCAGTGTGACTCTTTGACGCTTTTTCTTGTCAATCTTTAATACAATTGCATTTTATCAACAATATTATACTATAATATTGTTTTATAACTAATTGTTTACTCATAAAGTTATAATTACAAAAAGTTTTATTTACCTGCAACAAAATAGAATGGTTAAAAGAAAGAATCTTATCACAGTATGTCCCATATTTGATAAAGAGCTGTATAAAAAGAATAACCACGTTTCAAGTGTAGCGATTACATTTTATTGTCAATGTATCGTTACGCTGTTGATACCTATCAGCTGTATAAATAATAAAAAATGATTTGATAAATAATCTGGCCAATAGTTAGACATCACATTAACTTCCTGACGGTAACTTATTTAATATTAGCAATACGACATCGGAAGATGTGACAGCACATTGGTAAGTTTTAATTTTATTTACTCTTTTTGGATTTTTTCAAATATTGATATTTCAACTGTTTTCTTGTCACGTAACATGAGAATAATTAAGATTTAGTTAGTTATTGAATATATTAGACTATTAGATATCTACCAAATATACACATATTTCATAATTTAAATTTCAACGTGTCGGGCAGTTTTTTTTCAATTTTCCCCTTTTGTATTACCCAAATTGGGTTGATTTTTTGTCATTTACATAAAAAAAATAAAACAATTTATTTTTGACCGTTAAAGATTCCATCCTTTTTATGGGTTTAAAGGAAGCTTTTTAACAGCACATTTATTGAAATTCTTTTCTGTTTAAAGTTTTATTGTTTAATTTTTAAAAAAATATTTAAACTGTTTTAAAAGGGTACGACAGACTGCTTCAAAAATAGTTATTTAAAAAACATTGTTAGAAATCTTTTGAAAAGAAAGCCATAAAAAATTTGCAACGGTCCCATCTTTCGTCAAAACATAACATTGGTTTTGCGACAAAAAAAGCCCTATCGTTTTTTTAAAATTTTTTCACATTTATAGAATTTTTTTAAAAAATAATTTTGTTTTTGATTTGCATGGGACAGATGTTTTTGTGAAAAGTTAATTTCTGTATCAATTTGATTTGCGTAAGACATAGGATGTTTGTTGTTAAAACAACTTGATACCTAATTTTGATTTGCGTGGGACAGATGATGTTTTTGTGAAAAGTTAATTTCTGTATTTGATTTACGTAAAACATAGGATTTTGATGTGAAAGCTTAATTTCCGTACTTGCGTGGGACATATGATATTGGTGTTAAAATTAAATTTCTGTATTTGATTTGCGTGGGACAGATGATGGTTTTTCTTTATTTGATTTGCGTAAGACATAGAATGTTGTTGTGAAAACTTAATTACTGTACTTGCGAGGGACATAGGATATTTCTGTTAAAACTTCATTGTTTGATTTGAAATGAACATTGGATGTTGTTGTGAAAACTTAAATTTACCATTCGTAAAATTAATTTCTGAACTACTAGGATTTGCCAAGCAGACACTTGTTCGATGTTAAGACCTTTACCTGTTGTCAAAAACAAACATAGTGACCTTTGATCCTACTTTTTCATTTACTGGAAAAAAAATACCCACAAAAACACACACAACAAGTGACAAAAACAAAAAGGTCAATGTTTTAAAATATATTTAATCGTAAAATGTCTTTTATCTAATGTCGTTTAGTCATTATAAGTATGCCTAAAATACCTATGGCAACGCCACATCGGCTCAGAATAATAAACGGTTTTAAGCTTCTCACAAGAATTGCATAATGTTAGAATAACCTTGAAGGTGATACTGGTCCTTGAAAAAATAGTAAAGAAGCGTAGAAATTTAACGTTCTCTGTGACTAATTTGAAGCTTGAAAAAAAAGACCAACACGGCGACTGTGGTGAGGAATGAACCTAATCTTGTTTTTGGAAAAGAAAATTTTGGTTGCAAATCTAGGAATAGTTAACTATGGTTAGCGCAATCTATTAAAATTGAGTATGTTTGTTTTGGTACATATATTGTTCTACGATTAACAGTGTTTTTTTTGGATATGCCTTAAGCACACCGTATTACCGGCGCCAGTGTAGCAGATCAACTGCAGTGATGGCAGATACCTGAAATTTACTGCTTGGTACATGTAGATTATAAATTTGGTTGGTATTATTATATTAACA